>NC_050515.1:24784134-24794070 GCF_002922805.2 Oryzias melastigma | reverse complement strand
CACAAATAAAATATTCAATATTAAGCAAAAATACAAACTCTCAGATTCAAAAATGGGAGCCTTTCCTGCGCTGCCTTCATTAGATACTTTTCTCCACGCACTTTTCTCCACTTCCCACTCCTACATCTGCATGCAAGAACTCATACGATTTCTGCGTTGTAAGGTCACAGAAAGGGTCTTGCTCAAAGGCACCAAACCCACAGACTTTCGCAGCTGCTCAATGATATTCCACTCTTAGCTTTGGCAGTATAACGTGGTTTTTCAAGGCTTAGCCCACCCACCTTCCTCCAACAGCAGACTGGTTAAAAAGTTGAATAAAAACAATAAGCATCTCTATGTGACTTTTATTTTCCAAAGATAATAAGCAACAAAAGAAAATTCCAACAATTATAATTAAAATATAAATAATAAAAATATAGTGTGATGTGTAACACTCCAAACACTTTATTTATCGAAGAAAGCAGTAAATGTCAATCAATCTTTAATTCATACAATCCTTATCTGCTCTGTCGATTATGCAGCTCACCTGTCATGTCATGCCGTTAGCCATGCATATATGCATGGCTGTAAAATTTTGAGTGTTTGTGTGTGTGTGTGTATCTAAGTTGGCAGAATGCTGAGCCAAGATCCTCAGTAATCCTGTCATGCTGGGATCCTGCCTGGGTTTTCATGCTGAGGGCAAAAACTGACTAAAGAGTGTATGTGCGAGGGTACCAGGTTAATACGTCACGCAGTTGGGGGGCTGCGGTAAAGGCTGACTATTTTGTGGCACCCACACTGCACCAACGGCACTGTTTACTGTGCTAATGGTGTGTCTGTGTATATAAAAAGGGTTGGGGTGTCCTGTGTCAGTGATCAAGGAGTCCAGCTGAACATCAACCTCGGAGCTGAAACAGCCTCTTACTGTTAAATAGACCCATCTCTCAATGATAGAGCTTTCCTATTCATATGCCTCCCCTACCCACATCCCACCCCCGCCATCAGAGTTCCCCAAACACACACATGCGCAGCGTGCACACACACGCCGAAACAGAAGTTTCAGATCATTAATCTCTGCATTTCACTTCCCTTTAGCCACCCCACCTTTTCTCTTTGTCTTTCTTCCTTCTGGCAAAGTCAACGATGTCTTCCTGGGCTAAAATACGACCCCTCTCCCTGCCCCCCCACAGTGCCACAGTGGGTTTGTATACAGTGTACTTATAGACCAGGTTGTGTCTGCCAGGTGTGGCCAATGTTTTTGTGTGAGAGGGAGACCAGTTCCACTTTATCAGCACTATACTTTGTGCAGTTCCACCCAAATTGTTTTAGGTTTTTTTTTACCTGCTCAGAAACTCTTTTAATCACACCAACCAAAAGCAAGAACATTATGTCAACATAAACAAGTCACCTTTCATATCTACATTCACACCAGCATAGGAAATGCCTGTTTGAGCAACCACTTTCAATGAAAAGTCTCTGTGTGTTTCAGGCTTCTGTGTTCAAACTCTCGCGTCTGTGTGTCGCTACGAAACTTTTAGATTAGTCTGGCCATTGTACACGAGTTTAAAGTTAAACCAGTTTACCTTTGACCACAGGGGACTCTGATTTAGTAGTGATGTATGGGTGATGTCCTTCTCAAAACAAAGTGTTAATATCGATCATGGAGGAGAAATTAATAATTGTGGTTTGTACCAGGCTGTAATTATATGACACCAAGTTTTTCATTTACAGAGAGCTGTGAAAGAAAGAGCCTTGAACAAAATTTGCAAGATTTTCATCTCATCTATTTCCCACCAAGCCTCTAGTGCAGGGGTGGTTCAGGGGCCACATTGTACCCATCTGATTTCAAGAGGGCCGGACCAGTGACATAATATCAAAATAACCAATGGTCAACTCGTAATCTGAGGCTTTGTTTTTGTTTTGTTTTTCTCAGTAGGAAAAAATGCCTCAACCAACCTAGTAGCCTAGTCACCCATTATTACATTGTTTATTATAATTATTGCTTAAATCTCTTGTTATGCCGGTCTTGCATTTCCGTTGCTTCCCCTAGTGGTAGAATTGTGCATGGTGGTCATTTCATTAAAGAACCATAACTTGCCACAGAAATGGACTAGAAACTTTCTTTATTTCCCCAACATCCCTAAAATTGTTTCCCTTCATGACTGGGCCGGTTTAAACTATCTGGGGGGCCGGATACAGCCGTATGTTTGACACCCCTTCTCTAGCAACAGATCTGTGTGAACACTATATTCTTTACACATCTCTACTGTGTACTTTGCTAAAGTGCAACACTTTAGACTACTTACATTTGTCTTATAAATTACACATTTTATCAACAATATTATAATTAAATATCTTTTTAAATTTACAATTACATTACCATCAGACATGCATTTATTGAGCAGCTCATATCTTCTCACGCACAGCTGTGAGGCCTCTCGAGATCAGGAACGGAGTGAACCGGTTTGATGTCCTTTATTGGTCATGTGATCTTGCTAATGACAAAGATGCATCAGTTCTATGATGCAACCCCACCCATGATAAAGCAGTTCCCAGTCACTTGGAAAAATACCTAAATGGTGTCAAGCTGAGCAGAGTGGAGAAATCCTAAAACTTTATCATAAAAAAAGCATCCAGAGTATATCTGCACTTAACTGCAGGTACAGTATGCGGTCTGCTGCAGCAAACTGAATGAGACCTGGTGTCAGTAGCTGCTGCTGGGTATATGTTTGTCATAATGTCTCTTCATGGAGGAGTTATTCCTTGCAGTTGCACTTTTATAAAACTTTATTTTTGAGATTTTATTTAGGCAAAGCCACAGATGTGAACAAAGCATGCATAATATCAACACAGTTACAACTATTTGATGCAACTATTTAATTGCAAGGAAACTGTCACTTGGAGAGACAACATTTTTGGGGATTGAATTACACTTTGTTCACCATTTAAAACAATTAGTTTCATAATTGATACAAACACTTCTGAGACCCCTATCTCATCATCATGATCCAAACTTTCCTTAAAAACCCATTGAATGGTATTTGGCTGCACTGTGGTTCATCATTATTCCACTAGGGGCAGTAGAAGGGCTTTTCTTGCTATTTGCAAAAATGTCAGCTTGTTTGAAATATCAAAAACATTGAATGATTTTTTAAAATTTTATGATGAGAATAAATCATCTATTTTTATTAATTTTGTATGACTACTTGCTGTATTAAACAATGTAAAACGTGTTGATAATTATTTATTTAAAATACAATTACAGCATGTTAGAAATGCCTTTATCAAATTTGAGACAGTGGGTAAATAAGGTAGTTTTTCCAGAACGCTCATGTCAATATTTTTGTATCTTGAACTTAACTCAAAATATCATTGTTATCAGCAATATTTTTTTTGAAGATTTCATCAAAATGTTAATTAAAAAAAAGTGAATTATCTGTCAATTCTTTGATATTGTGGGCTTTACAGGGTTAGCTTAAAAGATTTTCATTTGTTAGTGGATTTAAACCTAAATTATACTGTGCTATGAGTGCAAAGTTGCACTTTTTAAACATGATTACATACATTTCACAAACTTTGAAGAGTAAGAACAATTTGGGCCAAAGGAAAAAAAAAAAAACAACCCCGGATTATTATGGTTTTCACTGAAGCTTTCACCTCATTTTGTGCTTCCATTTAATCAGAAAGACATTTGGATACTGAATCTACAGTTACATAATACACAGATGGTGTGAGATTCCTCTCAATATACCCTTCCAATATCGTCCCTGTGTCTTTCTCTAAGAAGTGCATTTATTCTACAACTTTAGTAAACCAATTCTACTTCTGTGTCTACATTTAGTTGTATTTTTTGGAGGATAAATGCATTGCTCTCTTTGCAGGATTTTGTCAATAGTACCAGGCATGACCCATAAAACTACTAACATGTTTTAGCACTGACTCCTGCATTGAAGAAGTCCAGATTGAACACATCTTAAGAGTGTAATTACAAGCCTATTAAGCAATTACTATACTTATCACTGCTGTATAGTTTAATGTGACAGTTCAGATAAAGAGAAAACCAATACAGGAGGGCTCATTGTTTTAACATAATCCCTGCACTGAGGGGCAAGAATCCCCCTATTCTTCTCCCATGACACTATCAGCCACCAGCCATGCTGGCAAATCCCACTGTTAATGGAGGAAGACGTCGAATTGCTTCCTGTGTCAGATTAGGTTTATCGTGGCCAAGGCTGAGAGTTATTATAATTTTGAATAGTAATTGTGGTGCCATTTAATTCACGCATACACACAGTTATGGGGTTATCAGCCCATTCAAATGTTGGATAATCTTCACTTTCGGTTGGAGCTATTTCTTCAGAAAACAAGGACAATGCATACTATTTTTCACAAAAGGAAATATGTATTCCCTTTAACATGTATTTTTATTGTGTAGGATGACTGTGCACTGATAAACCTTGAGGTAAAATCAGTGTGTAGCAGGGGAGCACAGTCCTTGATTTCACTGTTTGTTTACCGTAACCATAAGAATGTGGCAACATAGACCTTCTCCCTCTCGCCATCTCTCAGGGTAGAATTTCTTTCTGAAAAAAACAAAAGCCAATAACTTGTAGATTTGTTGCAGCAATCTGCGTATTCTGACGGCTGAATTCTTGTTGTTGAATCAATAATAATTACAGAATGAAAAGGCTCTCTGCTAATGATTTTACACAGCAGAACTATGTCGGAGGAGAAAGGGCAGTAAATATTGCTCTTTGTAAATAGAAAGGCAGTAAAAATAAAAGGTATTTATTTTGAAAAATGTTATGGATAAAGACACAGGCTTTCTGAAAATGATGGCTTTTTTTTTTTTTTTTTTTTTCAAGAAGCATAGACTCCAAAGGCTTTCAGTGTTCTGTGCCAAAACATAGTGCATGCAGTATAAAATGACAGATTGTAGGGAAAAAGACAGAAAAAAAGTTATCACACTTAGAATTGAACAAAATGTGCAGGGTAGTTCTTTAAAAATTCTCATGGGAAAGCTTCACACAAAACCACTGTAGTAACAAAACAAAACAAAAAAAACAACAATACACACAAATACTGGCAAAACACACACAACAAAGACATAGAAGATTCACTTTTGTGTCATGACTTCACACTTTGTCTCTGCAAGCAATGAAAGTAGATTAAAAGGACAGATAAGATGATGGAGTTTGGCTTTTTGTTGTGCACCTTTTCTTTTTCAAAGCTTTCAAAAAAGCCTCAAGGTTGAATAATTGATGCTTCGTATGGACTCAAGGGGGTCAGGTGAAAAGGGGGCTGAGGTCTTGAATCAGGAAACCTTTTGACTCAAAGAAAAAGCAGCGAGCAAGCATTCATTGTATTTCAAAACGAGCAGTCAGGACCAATACATACTGCATGAATAATGTGGTAAGTTGTGTCAGGCGGTCTGAAACGAACTATTGATTTGTGCTTGTCATCTATTGCTATGACTCCTGCTTTGAACTTTAACTTTACATTCGACGATTGACATGATACCAAGTCATTGGGTTTTATATGAAGTTAAGACCAGAAATCTGATATAAATACATGCTAAAGTGATGATTTAAGCAACTGACAGTGAGTATCTGGAAAAACAAGTAAGACAGTGGTCCAAGTCTGAGGTCACTATACTTTAAAAAAGTAATTACAAAAGAAATAAAAACCATCCATCCATCTATCCCGATCCTCAGACATCGTTTCTCCGTCACCTCCTCAGTATCTCAGTTATATTAACGGGCTGGCTAGGAGATTTCATCTCTTCGGCGAGTCCAGGGTTCACCACAGGGTCTCTTGCTAGCATTCTGAGTAGATTGGGCTAGCATTCTGAGCAGATTTCAAATCCACCTCAACAGGTTTTGCTCAAGAAGCAACGGCCCTCCTTCATGGCTGGGCTTGGTATTCTATTTCCATTGGAGACTCCAGCTACCCTGCATGGAAGCTCATTTCCGCCTCCTGTATCTGTGATCTTATCTGCTCATTCATAACCCACAGCTCATGGACGTGTTTAAAGGGAGAATTTAATGGTGGTTTAAGATACTTAGAGTACAAATGAGCTATCTTTCTTAGGGCAGTACAAAATCTGTAAACTATTGGACGGTGTTTCTTTTTTTGGTCAGTTGCATGCTTCCACACTTCAAACATTTCTAAAAAGACATTCCATGATTTTTTTTTTTTTTTTTTTAGCACTGGAACTCAGTCAAACAATTGGTGGTACTGGATATCAGCCGTGGTGCAGCGGTAGGGAAGTCAACTCTTGATATGAAGATTGTGAGTTCAATTCCTGCCTTGCCCACCCATGTGTCAAAGTGTCCTTGGGCAAGACACTGAACCCCTAAATGCCTCTGGTGGAAGTTTGGTGCCAGTGTTTGGCAGCAGAACTGAGACCAGTGTGTGAATGGGTCTGTGACTGTAAAGCACTTTGGGCTTTGGAGGAAGGTAGAAAACCACTATATTAGTATATGCCATTTACCATTCAAGGATTTATATTGTCAAACCAGTGGACAAATGAATGTCACTGGCACAAGATTGGAACTCAGGTCCCGGTACATGTGAGAGGCAATTGATTTGCAAGGAACCAATAGATTTTAAAGCTCCCAAAGCCAAACCTTCCTCCGACTTGGCTGTTGACGTTCTATTCATAAATAACTTTCATGAACAAAAGACCTGACAAGACAAAACATCTTCCAGAAAGAACCAAGCTTCTATATCTACACTGTCCCATGGGAATCTCATTGCATATTTCATCCAGCTGCTTTTCTGTTTTAAAAGTTAAGGGATTTCCGACAGCAACTTTTGGGAAAATGTTAGAGAAAGCTAATTTTCCAATTACATATACCAATGGAAACTAGGCTTCTTTTGTCTGTATCAGGGATGGGCACATCTAGGCCTCGTGGGCAGCATTCCTGCATGTTTTCCAACTTACCCTGCTCTAGTATGTTCTAAAAGGCTCGACACACCTAAACCAGGAATTCAATCATGAGTAGGGATATCTGGAAATAAGGCAGACACAGCAGGCCTCAAGACCTGGAGTTACCTATCCCTGGTCTATCTATTCAGCTTACAGATACATTCAAGACTTTCAACCTGTGTGCTATCCTAGGGATGTTGATGTTGGGAGTGGGGTCATCTGGACCCCACAAGACATTGCGCTGACCTTTATTTTTTCAATGATTTTTGATGTTCACTGGTGTCCATGGCAGGCATGAAATCCTGTCCTTCATTCACATTTGTCATGGGACGGATAACATGTCAATATAAGGCTGGGGTCATCTGAACCCCATTAGAGAGCACAAGGGTTACGAAATGAATTGCCTCAGTCAAGTGAATTTTACCCGTGTAATGTCAGGATTCATCTCACTGTTAAGTTTAACTCCGACAATAGCAGACATGCGTGACGCTGTTTCCTCTGAATTCCTTGTGGAGTTCAACTAAAACCCCTTTAGACCTCTAAGTGAACTGTCACATGCTACTGGAAACAGTTTATGCCTGTGTTCAACATAGGCTACACTCATTATGTCATGCCGTGTATGGAAAATGCCCCAGTAATATGGAAACCATACTTAAGCTAGCAGCTCAATTTACTAGTCAGGCTTGTTTTCACACAACTTGACTTCTTCATGTATCTTTGGTCTTCTATTTAGAATTTGTTGACCTTCTGTCCCCCAGTCCATGAAAAAATGTGCTCATCATCATAGAGGATGCATGCCTGTAAGAGCTTCAGTGTCCCTTCCTCATTCAAGCATAATGAGCAGCTAACTCACTGAAAACTATTGTGTCTTCACTGGTGGTGGAGGACGTCCATGTCCAATGGTGGTGTTCTGCTCAGAAATGTTCAGTAAAGCCAGCAAATTCAAGTGGGCCTAAGCTGCTCTTTAGGTGTGCATGCTGGTGAGGTGTGCTTCTGGATGAAGTGTACAGCCACAGCTACTTGAATTATATTCTATTTGTTGTTTTTGACCTGATACATTTTTAAAGATTCATTCTTAAAAAGAAATTAAGCTAACGTATAAATATGCTGATATAGTGGGATCACTGATTTTTTTATTTTGTTTATTTATTTGTTTTAACGAAATTAGGCTGTTTGCATCCCCTGCATATTGTATTTGAATGACTCGGGCTATAGTGGTTCTTGGCCATATTGCAGTTCACTTTTTGTGGTCTTAAAATTTTATTTTATTTTTTATCAGTACAATTTTGCATGCTTTTTTCATTTTTTCACTATTTTTTACAAGACAATGGGTTCTGTGTCCTGATTGGTTGTAGACAATTGTCAATCAAACCATGTTTCCTGTACAGAATGTGTTCAATTTGCCAAATCTACATACATTTTTGATAGGGAATTGTTATAAAATACTGGAATAACCTTTCTACGAAGCCTTGATCTCTTTGTGTTTAGAAAAAGAAAAAAAGTGTGAAAATGTTCATGTATGTCTGAGAAAAAACATTTTAAAAAGGTGTTGTGAGGGGCTTGACAGCCTTAAAGCTTCAACAATACTAATTTGCGGATTTCACCCACCGTGGGTTATATTTAGAACCTAACTTTCACGATTAGCAAGAAAATACTTTACTATTTTTAAAAACTGAATTTTATAGACACATACGAGATACTCGACTGTCACTACATTTTATTTATTAATTTTTCATTCTGGAACATCATGGAAAAATTCCACCATTAAAACATATTCTGCATTGGCAGATTATGTGTTTTAAGGCCTCATTATGTGTTGCCAAATTTATCGTTAGTGAATGAGCTCCCGGATGAAGACTGAGTCAGCAGTTAGACTTGCAAACCAAGATTTTTAACCAAAAACAATTCTTTCATTTCATCATCATTAGTTTATTTCTGAAAGCTATAAAAGGCAGTGAGTGAAAAGAGAAGTAGGTGATGAAGTATATGTTTGTGGCATTCAGTTAAATCATGAACTAATTGCTGTTTAATGCTAATGATGATGTATGCACTAGAATTATGCTACTTCAGTCACTTCTTACTCATTCCTCAAATCACACGTTGTTTGTTCTTCTGTAAATATTTGTGATTAATATATTTTCTTAAAGAACAACTTCTGTGCAGTTTTCACAAATGATCATTTGGTGCAGGGTATTTTCTTATAAACCACAGATTTTCAGCCGTTCTTCTCTTCATGCTCCGTCTGCTCTGGCTGCATCCTCCAGGCCTGCATCAGATTATGTGTGTTCGTGGTGGTAGTGAGGTGGGGTTCTTAAAAGTCACTTATGGTTGCCCCAGGAGGAAGCAACAGTGTCTAATTATCCCCTTCAGCATTGCCCAATGCATTGTAGAAACACATGGCATCAGTTTAGATAGGGAGGAAATCTTAAGTATTTTGCAAAAAAACCTATATACAAAAATCCGGGTATTGAAACAAATAGAATATCTACTTGTTTATTTTTAGGTTGTGCACCTCTTGGTCTACAACATTGTATGAAAAAAAAATGAATTAAATCATGATTACAAAATAATTATTCTACTGGGCAGCACAGTGGCGTAGGGGTTAGCTTGAACCTGGTTTAAGTCCCAAATGGGACATTTCTATACAGAGTTCACATGTTCTCTTTCTGTGCAGGTTTTAGTTTCCTCATATGGTCCAAAAACATGCTTCATAGATTAATTTGCATACCTAAACAGCCCTTAGTTGTGGGTATACATGTGTGGTCCTGTAACACACAGGCAACCTGTTGAGGGTGTACATCGTCTTCATCCAACATTAGCAGGGATAGGCTCCAGCAGCCCTGGATTCAGGAGATGGATGGATTAAGGTGGTTGCAACGTAATTACAGGGCCTAAATTTAAAGTGTATATATTAGAGCTGTCAACGTTAACACATTAATGCACGGGATTAATTAAAAAAATGAACGCGGTATAATTTATTAACATTAATTGACGCTATCTTCTTCTTTTCCTTTCGGCTTTTCCCT
>NC_050515.1:24760298-24783417 GCF_002922805.2 Oryzias melastigma | reverse complement strand
TAGCAGTTAGCTTAGAGGCGTGTGCCTCATGGCTTGGAAGGCCTGTTTTAGCAACAGCCTTCATGGAGGAGGATGGCAAGAGAAGGGAAGAGGCAAGAGCATGAAGGGAAGGAGAGTGCAAGAGAGCGCCCTGGCTTGTGCGCCAGTGCTTTGAATTTGGGAGGCGGGCCTGAATCGCCCAATCCGTGGAGATTTGAGGCGTTTTACGATTGGAGGTAATTTGCATGTCCCAATGAGCTCTGTCTATGCAAATGTCAGGGGCGTCACCTTATTCTGGGCTGTGGGTGTGTTTTAATCTTTAATGCTGAATTAACCACAAAGGAGTTTCTATCAAACAAAGTTATCAAAAAGTTTGTAAAACCCTATATGTGTGTGTGAATCCTATATGTGGCACATAAAATGCTTCCCAAAATCCACATAAACACAGAAAAGCAATTCTCCAAGCTTTGACGGTTACCCAATGATTAATTCAAAGATTTTAACCTCAAAATAGTTGTGGAATCCTCTTCTGCTAGGAACAAAAGTTTGATTACACACATGTAATAATATTAGGACATTTCTTGTGGCTGTGGAGAGATGTTTTACATGTAAGATCCAGTGAACAAAAGTCCTGTGTTTTTAACAGAAGAAAAGAAGGGTTATGAAGGGTCACATTTTCCAAACAAAGGACAAGGGAGTGTCTGTCAGGAATGCTTCCACACTCTCCAGGAGGTCAGTCTGCTGGGACCAGGATCCATTTGAAATTGACAGTCGACGTTAGCCAGAGTTTCAAATGCAAATAGTCAGCGTTCTGGCACAGTTTTAATGACTTACATCCGAGTGGAAGGTAGGAGTTTCAGCCCATTTATGGCTTCCTTGCTGTAAACAAATAGCCTTTAATCTTGAAAAAGGCATTCCACATGATCAAATGGTCAGCACAGGTTATCACAGTTGTTTTCCAAGGGTGGACTGCTACAGTATACATGTGTGGTCCTGTAACACACAGGCAACCTGTTGAGGGTGTACATCATCTTTATCCAACATTAGCAGGGATAGGCTCCAGCAGCCCTGGATTCAGGAGATGGATGGATTAAGGTGGTTGCAACGTAATTACAGGGCCTAAATTTAAAGAGTATATATTAGAGCTGTCAACATTATTACATTAATGCACGGGATTAATTAAAAAAATGAACGCGGTATAATTTATTAACATTAATTAACGCTATCTTCTGCCTTGCGTCATTCGGTTCAGGCTTAGACTGTGTGCGTTAATTTCTGATAACACACACTTTGTTGGGTTTTATCCCACTTATAACATAGTCACTTAATAAGAAAGTAAATACTCAATCGATTTCCGTGCTTTATTCTAGTAATTTTTTTTTGTTTAGGTCACTTTTTCAAAAAACGTAGACCATTTTTTTTACATGAAATGCTGTCCGTTGTCACAATAACATGACGAGTAGCTGAGAAGAAAGCGACATTGACTGCAGCAGCAAAGGAAAGGGAGATAAATGTGGATCATCACAATAGAGCAAGGGTCACGGACCACGGTCCTGATCCAGACCTAGATGTTGGGTCATGCGGACCCAGCATCTGGATCCGGACCCAGATGTTGGGTCATGTGGACTCAGCATCTGGAGCCGGACCCAGATGTTGGGCCATGGGGACCCAACAACTAGATCCGGACCCAGATGTTGAGTCATGCGAATGCAGCATACTGACCAAACATCTGGGTCCATCCAGATGTTGGGTCATGCAGACACAACCAGGAGTCTTCCTCCAAATATGGATTTTTTTCGAGACAGTTGTTTCATTGCTGTTGTTAAAAGTCTGCACAATGTCAAATAAAATTTATTTAGTAAAACCTTGTGATTATTGTGATGAACAACGATGTAAAAGTGTGGATATTCTGATTATTTTTTATCAATTAACAGCAGTCATTTATATATATATATATATATATATATATATATATGATCTTAACAAAACATACAAACATGCTTTTATGTGACCGTATTGTCTATCAGATGTATTCAAAAATAGTATCATGACTCCATGGTGACATTTTTAAAAAAAGGAAAGTTTCCCTCATTTTCTTTCAGTTTGTCATGCGTCCCGACAAAACATTGCAAATGCAGCTTGACTCATTGGTATCTCTTTTGTGATTTGGTGGTTTAGGTCTTTGCGAGCTGAGGCTCAAGCATAAGACATGCTGCTGGCACGCTTGTGTGTTTGCTCTGTGTATTTTGCCACTGCCTCTCAAAACTTATGAAGTCTCTTTTGGTGTCAACTGCAAACAGTTTTTATCTTACGGAGAGAGAATCTAACTTCACTCACTTCCACGGCGCATACAAAAACACAGAGACAGTTACTGCCAAGACATTCCTGGATTACTCTGACAAATTGTGCATGTTAGTGCAAGGAAGTGGAGCCAAGGGTGTCATCAGCCTGTCTGCCCAAGAGCACTTCCATGTAATTGAGCATTTAAAATGGTCGAGTTATTGTTGCTGTGATGCAAAAGGAACGGAGAATGGATGGACAGATTTGGGCTTTATGGCACACCGGTTAATATGGCAGCAGACACCGGTTGCTGGAAGCAGAAATCAGAGTCAGACATTTGTACACTTTTGTGTGCTGACAGCACAGACGTCAATTTAATGGACTCTGGACTGATTGAGAGGCTCCGGAGAGGGGTTGGGGACTAATAACTATTATGAAATTGATAACTTTGGCAGGCATCTGTTAAATTTGCACCTGCTTCTGTTTTCAATAAAATAAGGGGAAATCAACATCATTAAAAATTATGCACCAAATATGAACCCACTTTATTTTAGCCTGCCATTTTCATCTGGCTGCAGTGACAGCAGAGCAGAGGGGCAGTGGGGTGATGGGCAGGGTGAGCAGGGAGCGGCTGCAGCTAAAGAGTCAAGGGATTGGATCAAGTGCTACTATGTTTTCTCCAGCTCATCTGCCACATTTGAGTTAAATGTTGTGGCAGTGTGTCGTGGTGATGCAAAAAACAAACATTTACTCTATTCTTTTCTTCATGAGGCCAATCTGAATTTCACAGCGTAAGCCCGTATGTTCAGCTCTTGAAATTAAAACTGTCCCGTACGTGAGGACTAGTACGGGATGGTCCAGTTAATTCTGGTGTGCATTTCCGCTCAGTTGAGCCTTGCTTCTACTGAGTAGTTTGTTTTCACTGTCCATGCGTGGTGTAGACCACTAGCGTGTCATTGCGTCACTGTCGTTTGACAACTAGAAAAGCAACAACAATGGAGGTCATCCAGCAGCTCGTCTTTTTCTTGATTTATTTCTGGTACATCATGTATAACAAGAATTTCATGTTGTTTGAAAGAAGATTGCTAGCAGCTAAGAATACTGCCATAAAGAGGAAAATGGAAACGCTTAGCGACATATTGGCTCTTTCTAATGTCGTCGTCACTTTCTGCCAATCAATGGGTAGCTACGGTAACTCCGCCCCGACCGTCCCATTCTATTTTTCTATGGACCTACAACAGATGGGGGCCCTGAAGAGGCATGGGTCGGAACTGTTTAATGGGTCCATTTAACAATGGAAACGCTCAAAATACCAAATCGAACCAGACTGTACCATACTGTACTGGACTGGACTGGACTGCTTAGTGGAAATGAGACTTTGGTGTAAAACAAGATCATTGTTGGCTCTAATCGTCCTTTTTGGTGGGAACTTGAAGCATTGTATAATGGGGTGACCATGGTACAGAAGTATGGTGATCGGCTTGCAATTGTGATCGCGATTGTAAGTTCGATTTCTACCTTGCGTCAAAGTCTCCTTGGGCAAGACACTGAATCCCACCTTGCCTCTGGTGGAAAGTTGGTGCCAATATTCAGCATCAGAGCTGCAGAACACATCAGTGTGTAAATGGGTGAATGGGACTGTGACTGTAAAGCGCTTTGGGCCATTGAGAAAGGTAGAAAAGTGCCATACAGTTCACGCCATTTACCATTGTGAGTCTCCATATATTTTTGGATGGTTCTCCTACAAACAGGAATAAAAATATTGATTTTGGCCAGTATACCATAAACCCTAAAGAAGTGCTAAAAGACATGACAAGTTATTCATGACTATAATTTGAACATAGGAGTAATTCAGTGTAGAACCGCCACTGCTTTTAGTATACAGTAGCATACTGGTCTGTTGCTGCCTGATACTAGCGTATGTACTATCAGTCAGAAGATGTCTGGTGTGAAATGTTGAAGGGGTTCAAATCTCATAAATCTTGCTCCAGGGTTTTTCTTTCACACCTCTATTCTAATATATGAAAGACCAGGTGTCATAGAATTCCATCCAGGCACAAACCACAATTATTCATTTCTCCCTCATGATAAATTTTCAAATGGCTGGCACTTCTGTGAATTGAAAAGGACCTTTCCATACATCACTACCAATCGGAATCCCTAATAGTTCAAAATTCAACTTGGTATAACTTTTAATGGTCTTGTATTTTGTACACAGAGCCAGAGAATGGACTAAAAATGTGCGTAGAAACGCAATAGTTTTGAACGTAGGAGCCTGAAACGCTCATATACATGCATTTACATCGACTTTTCATTGAAAGTGGCCACTTGAACGCACGTTGCTGAGGTCGATATGAACATAAAAGATGTGGTGTCATTTGAGGCATTTACCTCAAGGAAGATAAATAAGAAGACTGTCAGTGTTTTTGGAAGTTTATATACATGATGCAAACATTGACATAATTGATTCTAGTCTCCACTTAACTTCAGACCCTTTTAATCAGACAATTCTTGAGACACAGAAGTCCCTGAATGCAGCATTCAAACTGAAGGTTATGTTGAAGCACCGACAAACAGGTGGATTAAAAGACTTTAGCAGGACAGAATGTGAGCTCATCCTTCCCTAGGGTTATGGTGTCAGTTCAATCAGGAATGTTCTGTTAGTTATTCTTATATACCTGCTGCAAGTTTAAACAAGTTAGATTTTAGTTTGTCATGATGACAGTAGGAATACAAAACTGTTTAAGTAGAGTTGTGCTTTTGAAGCAGCGCCCTTGTGTCCTGCAGCACCTGCTTCATCTCTGCTGTGGATTCCAGCCAAGGTTTCCAGTTCTTGCACCTTCATGTCTTTGTGTAGCCATGGTACAGTTTTCACTGTAACAGTGATGCAACAGTATGACACACTGTTTTAAAAAAACAAACCATCGCTGCCATCTCTGGAGAACAGATGAAGGGTTGGAGATGAAACAGGTGATGGATGCCTTTTTCTTGTTTGTCAGGAACTGACTGAGAGTTTGGAAATATGTCTCTCTGTGGGTTGGTCAGCTGCTGCATCTTAATCTGTTAAAGTTTTCCTCCACTCTGGAGGATGACAGATGATTTTCCACATTTTTTTATGTTCCAGATATAGCTTTCCATACATCTTCTTCAATGAAAGAAAAGACCAAAAAATACGTTTTTGCAAAGTCTTTGGGTAGGTCAACAATTCTCTGAACTTATCAAGACTCAAAGACAAAGTCGACGGCAATCATGGCCCCGTAGACAATATTATCAATTCTCTGGAAGTTCATTGGGAACTTTCTGTTTTGCTTGTATGAATTACATATTCCTGAACCACAATAGTTCATGGCTTCCATAGGTGACATGCGACACAGGGAAGTGCCAGAAACACATCTGCCTCATTTCCCTCATTGGTCTTTCAGTTGATTGATGCTGGGAAAGCTCTGTTGATACAAATGTTTTAGCTTAATTAGCTGGAGGGTCTACAAGTTTGTCAGAGGTGCTCCTGTTGGAACATTTCTGCTCATCTCGCCCTGAAACTCAACCAGGAAGCCAAAGTAGAGGCTCTGGAAAACACTGACACACTTGCGATGTGTCCTTGCTTTTGTCCGGATGACTTTAACAGTTATGCTTGTATGAAATACATGTTGTGATATCACAACATGTATTTGTGCAGCGTTGTTTTTGCATAACCAGCAATGCTGGTCAGGTCAAAAATGAATATCCAGAGCTGCGATACAGGACATTTTGTGAGAGCAATCTTTAGTGCCAAGGTCATATTTATCTTTGGCTTTGTTGCTATAGAAACCACCGTCCTGGGGAATTGATGCAATGCTAGAGCCTTTCTGTCTCAGCTTATCCTGTCTGAACAGAGGAGATTGAAATAATGAAATCTTCAATTAATGAAAATGTTTTATCTTTTCTAAGCAAAGTTTCTTAGAATTTTGTCAATTTCAGTCCTGCTGTTGTTATTTTTTATCAAAGTACGTCTGTAATTAAAGTAAAATTGCTTTTTCCTTTGCCATACACGTCTCATCCAACACATCTGAGGTTGTCTGTCAGGTAACAACCAACTTACCGAGTCTGACAGAACAATCTGCATCTTATAAAGCAAACACAGAAACACAACACCAGCTTGACAACACAGGGTGAATGCTGAAAACTCTGAAAAAGCCATGTCATGCTTGAGTACCAAAGACACTCACTGGGATTTTGAAGTGTGAGTGGAAGTGTGAGTGTGTTTGGAGGGTGGGGGTCTGCATTGGTAACCAGCCCCCATGAAGAGGACTCTTCACAGATGCTGTGATTACATCTTCTAGTATTTCAGAATTGCCATCATGGTGAAGTGTTGTCCTCTGAGCAGCATCCTCTTTGATAGTGACTTTGTAGCAATGACAGTTGATGCAACAAAAAAAAGTCAAATGCTGCAGGACACTGTTATGTGCTAAACAGTCATTTGTCTAGAGGAGTGAAATGTGCTGCAGGAATCATCTCAGAGCAGTATCCTACACTGAACCCAATCTTTTAACCGTAAGCAGCCACATATGCAGAGCCTGTTCAAAGCATTTACTAGCACTGCTCTCAGCTGTGACTCTTCACAATATAATGACGGCAAGGAGCTTCTTGACAGGATGTGCAGTAATGATGTGAGTGATGATGATGTGAATGAGGTCATTTTTATACAGTATATGTCAGACTCCAGGCCTGCGGGCCAACTCCAGCCCACCATACAATTATAGCTGGCCTGAAAGATAATTTCACATGTCTGTTATTAATGCTGCAGGAGTTTGCAGGCATTGCATCACTCATACTCCTAATCCCACGATAAATTGCTACAGTTGCCATGTGGTAAAGTCAAAACTTCATATTCCAATGTGCGTGGTTCACAAAAGTAGCCAGTTTTAACATCAAACATAAAGTACATGGTCTTGGGTGTTTTATTTTGAAATGTGTTTCTTTTTGCTCGCCGTATTTTCAGCACTATAAGGCACATTTGAAAATCTTCATTTTTATTTATGTATTTTAAATATAACATTATTCCTTCTAACTCATAAAAAAGTTTGTGTGTTATTGTAAATATGCTAACACAACTAACGTGTAATGGTGTCAGATGGTTTTTTTTTTTGTTTTGTTTTGTTTTAATCCGTCTTTTTTTCTGCACACTGCAAACAGTTTTGGGAGGTAAATTCACTAACCCAGCTAATGTCACTAACATGTAGTGGTGTCGGACTGTGTTTTTTTTCTTTTTTTATGTGTTACTAATAAGGTTTGGAGTTCATGGAGCCACAGTAACATTTGTTTTAGTTGTATTTTTTTTTTTTTATGTTGCATGCAAGGTTGGGAGTTACTGGTATTGGGAGTGCGCTAATGTGGCTAGCATGTAGCAGTGTCTGACTTGTTTTTTTTTTTTTCTTTTTTATATGTTACTAATAAGGTTTAGTTTTAGTTGTATCCATCTGTTTTTTTGTTTTTTGTTTTTTTTTTTACATGTTGCAAACAAGGTTGGGAGTTACAGGTACTGTGAATCCAGAAATACAGTTAATGTGGCTAGCATGTCGGGGTGTCAGACTGTAACTCTGTCTATTTAATACTAACAAGGTTTGGAGTTCGTGTAGTAAAAGTAACGTTTGTTTTAGTTCTGTTACTTTTACCTGTTGCAAACAAGGTTTGCGAATTGTGAATACGCCAATGTGTCTAGCATGTAGCTGTGTCTGACTGTTTTTTTTGTTTTTTTTTTTCGTGGGTCACTGATAAGGTTTGTAATCCTTGTTGTCACAGTAAAATTTGTTTTAGTTGTTTCAGTCTGTTTTCTTTTTTTTGTTGGTTTTTTTTTGTTTGTAATGTGTTGCAAACAGGGTTGGTCAGATATTCTGAATTCTCAAATGCAGCTAATGTGGACTCGCATGTAGTGGTGTCGGACTATGTTTTGTGTTTTTAATATGTTACTAATAAGGTTTGGAGTTCATGTAGTCACAGTAACATTTGTCTTAGTTGTATTAGTCTGTTGTTCTTACATGTTGCAAACAATGTTTGGGGTTACAGGTATTGTTATGGCAATGTGGCTAACGTGTAGCGTGTTACAAACAAGTTCTAGAAGTAATGTGAGTGCTTTTAAAAAAGTCTGACTGATGGATTTATCTCCAACTATTTTGTGTTGCCTAATGCACCTTATTTATGACATAAGTTGAAAAATACAGCCCCAAAATATAATGCGGAAAATACTTTTTTTTTTGCAATTTGTGTGTGAAATTATGTTATCATATTTAAAAAATCAACTTGGGTTAAATGGTTAACTTTTTTCTTTTTCTTTTTTTTTTCCTTTTTCTTCTTTAAAAATTCCCAAAACATTTGAATATTGTAAAAAAAAAATCATGAAAAAAAAGCTGTATAATATATAGAGGTGTTACAAACAGGTTGAAAGATTTGAAACCTTATTTTGTTTTTACTCCCCGAACAATTTAGTCTAGCTATGACCTTTTGTGGCTCGCCCTCCTTGTGCTGATAACTTTTAGACGACTGTCAAGTCAGCAGTCTTCCATATGATTGCAAAGCTCACTGACCCAGATTGAGAGGCCAATTAATGGCTCAGGAAACCTTTGCATGTCTTTTGAGCTAATTTGCTGATTGTAGTGTAACCCCATACGTTTCATACACAGTTTGTTTAAAAATATTTGAACATTTCTTTGAAAGTTAACCTTTCCTTTTTTTTTGCCTGTAAGCCATAACCTTCAAATACAAGAAAGAAGTGATGGGTGACACGGTAATTTTAGTACTTTATACAATACCTATTTATTTTGAATACCAGTTATCAATGTATGGATTACAGTTTTGTCTCATTGATATATATTTTTTTTTTCCTTTTTTATATTTTTTCCCCTCAATAACAATGTTGCTAATGTAAGGTATCGATACTCCTATCACTACAAGAAAAGGAGGATTGGAAAATTCTTATCTAGGTATAATTGTTGTATATGCAGTTTTTCATTTAATGAAATAACTATTGATTTAAATTATGCCTTTTTACCTTTTTTGTATTTTTTCCCTTCAATTTCTAATTGAAAGTGCTTTTTTGTGACTGTCAGTACCACACAATCACATGTTCATTTGTTTTAAAGGACCGGTGATGTAAAAGATGCACGTTTACATTTAAAATATGAACTTGGTGGACAAGAACAACATGTTCCCATTCCTGGCTCGCCACATATTGACATTTGGTTCAGGACCCTTACGTCTTTTTTTTTATATCAGCAATGGGTTAAGGTACCGGTGTGCTACACATCACATTACGGGACCAGTTACGTGTTGTGGCCCGGTGGTTGGGGACCCTTAATTTAATGGTAACAGCCAGCACATCAAAAAATTACAACACCCAAAACATACATTTTTTAAGTGGAGGGTTTCTTAACCAAACATCAATATGTGACGAGTTTGGAGTGAGAATGTGTTGGATTCTCAGAATAACTGCTCCAGACTGGTTTGCATCAGATCACTCTTTCGTTGGTGCTGATGAGATAGTAGGAGATCAACACTTGATTTGAGTATCCATCAACTGTTACACATGTTCTTTGTAGAGCTCCTTCAAAAACAACACAAATCAGATTCTGTCAACTTTTTTTCTTTCTACTTTTGTTTTTAAGTTGTCCATGTAAGTAAAACTCTTAAATAAAATCAATTGTTCATGTTGTTGTAGATATGCAATAAACTGCATAATAAACTCTGCACAATATCCACATAAGCTGGTATTTTGCAACACTAAATAATCACAACAATAACTTATTGCTTTTTGAAATGTTTACTGGAACATTTTACTCTTATTTCCTGCAGCCAGCAGCAAACATCCGTCGAAATACACTTCATCATTTTGGCTTCAGTTTTCACACCTGATGGATGCATCCATCTCTCGTATGAGTCTATGGTTTTGATTCATTGGATGTGTGTTCAAGTGTGCTGCTTTCACTGGAAGGCTTTCTTTGCAGCCTCAAGACTGACTTATTGAATTGCAGGGCTGAGCAATAAGCCTGAACAAAAGCTTATGGCGAGATATTACTTACGGGAAATGACAATAGGTGTCTACAACTTCCAAAATGTCACTGTGCCTTCTTTATAACTCAAACAGGAACTTCCCATTACAGATGATGCAATTACAGATGATGCAGGGGACTTGGAGTGGGAGAAATGTTTGATGTTTCAATGCATTGAAATATGATACACAGAGATTGGTCTTTAGATTGATTGTAGACAGATTGACTAGAAAAAACAAAAGTTTTATTCCCAAAGATTTTTCTCTGGAATAGTTGTGTCTAATGTGATGCTTTACAGAGATTCTCCTTTTCTTCTGTTAGTTTCCTAAATTGAAGTTTTGTTGCATCACAGCTTCCCCAATTTAAATCCAATATTGCCACATGCATTCCAAAACATGCAACTATCATTTTTCCATTGAATTTGGAATTGGGTGGATCTGAATGCTTGGTACCTGTGGATTCCCATACTTTAAAGTGTTGACATTTGCAGCACGTCTCACATTGGTGATGAGAGATTTCTACTTTCTGTGGATGGTTTTATTGAGCCCTGTAATGGTGGCGAACTGTTTGGGGTTGACTTCACCTTGGCATAAAAGTAGCAAACTCCAGCATAATCATGACCCCAAACAGGCATACAATGCTATGTACACACCAATGATACACTTTCAAGAATGTGCTGTACACGAGTTCATGTTCGCGCTTTTAGCATACAGTGTTCATACTGAACCATTGCTACCCTATATTAGTGGATGTACAGTTGGAAGAAGCTTGGTGCAAAATGTTTCACAGCTCTATTCCGATATATGAAAGACTTGGTGTCATATCATTTTGTCCAGGCACAAACCATAATATCGTGGGGTTTTGTTCACTAGTGAGGGAAGTTCAGAGTGTGAGATCGACAGGCTTATTGGAGCGGCCTCCACCATTATGCGGTCGCTGCACCCAGAAAGAAAAGTTTTCAATTTACCAGTTCAATACTCACCTCTGGGTCATGACCAAAAGAACAAAACCCCGACTATTAGCAGCTGAAATGAGCTTCCTCCGGAGGGTCCCTAAGAGACAGGGTGAGAAGCTCGGTCACCTGGAGCTCTGATCCTCCCTGAAGAGGTTTTCCAGGCGTCCCACAAGACATGCTGGAGAGACTACATCCCTCAGCTGGCCTGGGGACACCTCGGGGTCCTACCAGAAGAGCTGGAGGAAGTGGCCAGGGAGAGGGAGGTCTGGGTATCTTTGCTCAGACTGCTGCCCCAGGACCCGGTCTCGGATTAGCGGAAGAAGATAGATGGATGGAAATCACAATATCCATTTGTCCTTCATGATCAATTTTCCAACAACTTGCTCCTTCGTGAATTAAAATGGACAATATCCATATGTCACTACCAAATCTTAATCATTGATTGGTCCCTGAATATTCAATTGGTTTAACTTACGTCAAAAATTCAATGGCCATGCGTTTTGTATGTGGACGAACAAAATAAATTGTGTGAATGCGACAGTTTTGATCGCAGAAGCTTTAAACGCACATGTACGTGCATTTACATAGATTTTTAATCGGAAATGGCCCCTTGAACGTGCATTGCTGAGGGTGGTGTGGGCGTACCATGAGGGTTAAGAAAATGAATAACTGATGTTAACACTGCCTGTATCATTACCTTTTAACTTCTCTTAGTGGGCTGACTAAGTGATCTGACCAGGCCTCCCCTTTTCTTTCATGGGTTGTTTTCTCGTTGTTCTGATTTTCAGAGCACATGATTATAAAAACAGCACCCTGCTGTGTTCTCATTTTCCGTCCTCCACCCCCTTCAGATTACGCTAGTAGGGAGGAAAACATGTTTACCGTGACTCTATGTTCTCTTTCTCTCTTTCTACAAGTTGACAGTGGATCATAAAATCATCTGAGCCCTGAGGAAGAGCATCTCAAGGCTGCTGCACCTCCTAAAAAGATACATATTAAAAGAAAAAAAGGAAGGGGAAAAAAAAGGCCCCTCTGGAGATCTTGCAGGGTGGAAGAGAACGAGAAGGAAGAAAGGGGAAGACGAGAAGGACAAGCAGGAGCAAAAGAGGGGAAGCGGAGGAGGCTCAAAGAGAATTATTCATTCTCTGTTTGGAGAGCAAGTTTGTCTAAGTGAAGCATGTCGAGCTGCTATGGCAACAAGCAGATCCTCCCTGCATGTAACACACAAACGCTCACTTCTAAATATACACAGATCCTGTCAAATTCTCCAACACTTTGACCCAGTTGGATGATGGACGCCAGTCTGAGTCAGAGGAAGTTTTCCAAACCACTCTGCACAACGAGATGATGACCTGTACATGTGTTTTTGTGTTTGCCATGGGACTGATCATACATGCCTGGTCAGGCTTTATTAAAACAAGCTTTGCTGTGCTTCTTTAATCCTCTTATTGGTTCATTAGCGGAGAAATTATGATGCATTGTACTGCTCTCATGAGGAGGCCATGGACAGAGGGAGGCAGACTGATTCTGTCTGACCAAAGAACACAGGGATGCTAGTAGTAGAACGTGTGCACTCAAACAAAATCATTACCAGTTTTGATTGTGCGAGATTTCACAATTCTGTTTTCAGTTTTCACATTTTAAAGTTCCTGATGTTTTTGTTTCCTAGAATGTCAAATAGTTTTGGCTGAGCACAAACCACAATTATTAGTTCATCCTTCCTGATCAATTTTCACTTTTGTTGATGAGTTGGCACTTTTGTAAAACTGAAAGAATTCCTACGTCATTACAAAATCTGAGTACTAGATGTGGCAAAGTTAACTGGTTTCCCTTTCGGTGCACATTCAATGGTCCCGCATTTTGTACCCGAAAAAGGTAGTAGAAACGTACGTATTGATGCTTGAACATTTTGGACACAGAAGCTTGAATTGCTCATATATGCGCATTTACATAGTATTTTCATTAAACACACGTTACCAAGACTGGTGTGAACTTAGAATTAGACATTCTTGCCTGCCTCACATTCAAAGATTGTAGTTTGAGTTTTTCTCCAGTGTGAGTCATGTTAATTTCTTTTTTCCCCACATATTTTAGATTTGAAGACTCTCAGAATGGTCTTGTTGCTGGTGTCACTGATGTCAATTCTAGAAAAGATAATTCCTCCTGAATTGTAATGAAAGAATGTCTTTCTTTGTTGGTTTATTTTTATACAACTATTCTGTAGTTAGTGCGGCTTTCTGATTGTTTTATATCGTCTGGTTTATTGCTCTGATAGTCTCATTTATAAGTCAGTCCTTAGAAACTTTCTCTTCTGTGATTGTTAATTAGGCTCTTCTTAAGTATTCCTTTTGTTGTTGAAGTTTTCTACTGAAATTTACCTCCACTTGAAACACACTGCCTATTGTGGCACCCGACATTACTTTGTCCATGACCGATGAGAATCAGAGAGAATGTGCAAATTGTGTTCATTAAAATGCAGCAATATCAGTTTTTTTTCTTTATCTGAAGAAGGAAGTTGCATTGTTTTATGAAACATTATACGGTAGTTCCAGATAATATTGACTTGATAGCTGATACTGAGAACTCTAAAAAAAACTTTTTTTTTTCTTTTGATGATTGAATATACATTTTTATGTAATACTGAACTTTGTTGGTATGTTTTTTTTTTTTTTTTTTTATTTTAAAGGCTCTTTAGTAGAGCTGGGACAAAATATGGGTGTGGTGAACGATCGCGATATTTCAACTCAGGAACGATTACTGGTCCTCTCTTTCCCTTAATCGGTTCTTAAAAGAATGCAAAAAAAAATCCACCAGGGAGCGTTCCTTGTGAAAATATGCAAAAAATATATATTTATTGTAAAAATAGTTATATATCATAAATTATCAAGGTATTATAAGAATTATTGCAATGTTTGCTATATAGAGATACTATCGGTATTGTGAGCCATGTATTGTGAATTGCATCATACCTGAGAAACCCTGAGAATTCGAGCCCTACTCCCTGAGCCTTTATTTGCTAACGAAGGACAGTTTTGTTTTTTTATGAACCAACACCAATGACAAACTGATATATTTTCAGTTTGTGAAACAGACTCTACAAATACTAAATATTTACTCAGCTAGTAAGAAAACTAGTGGTCACATGTTGCATTTGAGCACTCAACCAAAACGGCACCTTTTTAATTATGACTCATCAGTCATGTCAAAGCGGGGAGGGGGGCCCAAAGGCTTTTCCATGTTAATTGAGGGTTTCAAGTCAAAGTGGGACAGCTATTTCAGACTCATTCTCATCACTGCTGAAAGTCCAGTAACACTGAAGGAAGTGGAACACCCAGTGTGTGTACATGTGTGTGTATGTGTGTGCACATGCAGCGTTGTTGTGATATTGGTTCACTGAGTGGTCAAATCTTTTACAAGTGATCTCCGCAGAGGAGACAAGCAAATCTACTGTACATAAATGTACTTTGTCTCGTTACCGTTCCGCAGTGACAACAAACAAACCCACGCACTTACACTCAAAACACATCAGCCATTAAATGTAGGGTTTATATACACCGTATAATGTTCAGGAATGGGGGTTAGGCCAAAATGAAAAAAGATAATTTAGAAGAAAAGAGATTATTGAAGCAGCCAGACTGAAAAGATGCAAAGTTCTGGTGAGGAAATGCTCAAAAAGATTTTCTCTTTGGTAGGAGAGCTGAATTTGTAAAAAAATAAAAGCATCAAGAATTCAGAGGTTAGTTCACAACAAGCATAATTCATCTCTGTTTAGATGTGCGTCAAATTCGCTACTGAACACTTCTCCAAAAATGTGTTCAGAAATCTGTCACTGAGAGGAGCTAAAGTTTTCCTCCTCATTGCTATACTGACTGTATATCTGGATATCTCATGGATGGAATGCTTTTATTGTAAAGACCTCTACAAAAGCATCAGTAATCACGTCTCCATGTCTGGGGTCATGAGATCATTCCCAGTACAGTGAGCTTCACTTTCTATTGAAGGTCTGAATGATGGCTGCTTTCAGCGGTACTTCTGTCTCTGTGACCCAGTTTGATGACTTGCTGCCCCACAATAGACTGAGAAAAAAAAATGAAAGTAGAATACCTTTTTATTGTTTTCTCTATGAAAAAAGGAAAATATAATAAGGTTCAGAAGGAGATTGATCAGATTTTCTTCATGTTGGCTTTGGACTCCAACCGCTGATTACATCGTCAACATGTCAAGGGCCAAAGTGGAGTTCCTGATTGGTTGACTCAGCGCACCCAATACCCAATTCTGCTCTAAAGTTTAGATAGTTGAACTTGTGCGGCCAAATATTTACTGCGATGTTGTGCAGCCCAAAGCCAGACTGCCATACTCGATGCTTGCATTGATCATTGATGACCTCTGACTCAACACTGACTTACCTTGCAACTTGTGTTCTGTGTGAACACAAGTTGCAAGTCCAGCTTTAGAAAGACTGCATGGAATACAAACAAAATCCAAGATTTTGGGGAGACAAAGACAACCAGAGCCATAATCTGATCACAGTTGCTCTAAATAAGGTTCTCAAACTTAATTTACCATGGGGCCACTGAAGGCAGAGTCTGGCTCAGGCTGGGCCGTATGGGGTTCCATTTGTGCTAAAAATAAGTTTTTGTGTCCACTGTCCATGTCCACTGAACAAGTTTATTGAACATTTGTTCATGTCTATGTACTACTAACCAATACCTTCTGTGTGTCCTGTGAAATGACAGGAGCTAACGACGCATGCTACCGTTGCCTGGACTTTTATGACAACCAGATTCAACAACAATAACAAATGCAAAGTTTTACGTATAAACAAAGCTGAAACATCACAAAGCAAATACAAAAAGCTATCATCAAAGAAGCGTGGACATGCAATAGATATTGCTTAGTAGACATTGAACCTTCATATTAAGGCAGGGGCCACAAAATATTGACTTGGGGGCCACAAATGGCCCGCGGGCCGACAGCTTGAGACCCCTGCTCTAAACAGTAAAGGATCTCTGCAGAAGTCAACCTAAACCGCTTACAGGTCCTCCAACAGATTTCTTAAATAGTTTTTCCACCTTATTCCTATTTTTTGTTAGCCAGATATGACAAAAAGTAGGCTATTTAATTTAGAAATTTAAAAAAATCAGGTTCCAAAACGGGAACAATCACACAGTCAACTCTTTTTTTAATTTCTCATGAGGACGTCTACCTGGACGTGATGTACCAATAACTTGCTTTATTCTAAAATAAATCCTTTATGGTTTAATAATAAAATCGCTTTGCCTGTAACAAAATGGGAATAAAAGACAAATTAGAAGTGAGAAAAAAGACTAGAGCTCTCCAGAGAAGACTTGAAAGGTACAAACTAAAGATGAATGTAAAGAGAGTGTGAGGCTGGCTTTGTCTTCTACGTAAATCCAGCATCCATCCAGCTAACAAATCCACCGGCAGCACAACACACTTCATCTTTTTTATTAGTTTGCTTTCGTAGTGGGTGCTTCTCCTCTCTGAACATGTTGGGTTTTGCTTTTGTTTCTTTAGCGAGTGAGGCAAAGACGCTATTGTGATGTATTCCTCCATTTTCATTCAAGTATCTCTAAAGGGGAGAAGCAAAACAGGAGCACTCTATTTTTCAAGCTACTGAGAACCTCAGCCAATTAGTGAAGAGCTTGTTACTTTACAGTTCAGTGGTAACATCCAGTGACATTTCACTCAAACTGCACACCCACACACCCTCATTTAAATATGCCAGCCTGTGCACAGAGGATCCACTGTACTTTGAGCAGGATGTGTCACTTTTTTAAGTCGAAACACTTTATTAAAATTTCCCTCACTCTGAATTACTTCTACATTAGTGCATGACTCACACAAGCATAAGCTGGAAGTGGCACATTCATGACTTGCAATGGTAAACTACTGGAGCTGTTATATGGCTTTGTAGGGGTTTCAAGAGATACATGAGAATTGTGTCCGTCCATCCATCCATAATAGTTGAAAAACTGAATGTATTGAGTCATGATCACAAGTTAAACCAATTATTTTAAAAGTAATACAAAATATAAATAAAACATGTACAGAAATATAGATTTTAGAAATCAGATATACAAAAATTAGTTGATATTATTATATGAATCAAACTGACTTGGAAATTAGGCAAAACTTTGGAAACATTTCATAATATGCACAAGACTTTTGTCCTTTATGTTAGTCTATATGTCTGTCTATCCATCCATCCATCCATCCATCCACCCATGGTTCAGGATAAGAAGTTAAACCAAGTATTTTTACAGTAACATAACAAACAAACATAAACAATTTAGTTCAGGAATATAGATTGTAGGAAACCAGATGTGTCCAAGTATTGGTTGATATTATTATTTGAGTAAAACTGACTAAGAATTTAGGCAAAATATTAAAGTGGCAAAATTACAAATTAAACAGGAAATTACTGAAAAACATTAGCAGCCATTGGTCACTGGTGAGTGATTACCAATCAGGAATAAACTTGTTTTTCTGAAAGCTGTCCAACAGCCTGTAAATGTGGTTAAGTTACAGTCAATTGTTTAGATTTCAAGATTACACTGTATTTTTGAGAGTGGCTACTTGAGCTTAAGCTGAAGTTTTCTTGGTAAGGTTACTCTATTTTAGGAAAAAAAAACGGGCTAAATATGTTGATTGGTCTCATGGCACCTTCTTGTATCCGGTTACCTACCAACTTGTTACTTCTTGCTGCATTGCAACCGTTGCCATTAGCTCTTTCTCAACTCTTCACCTCCAAACTTGATACCATGGCCCTCTGTTAGTTCAGATCCTTCCTTACTCGCTACTGCTGTATTTCAAGTTAGAACCACTCATTTAAGTGGCTCTTGTAAAAAATTGAGCAAAGAAATGTAAAAAGTAAAAAAAAAAATCTTAGAAATATCTATATTAACCATCATTTTTAACACATATTTTTTGTTTTATCAGTTTAATTTGACAGCCTCCAGTTTTATGTTTACAAGTCCTTAACTGATGATCTTTTCAGAAGGGCAGAACATTCCATGCAGTTCTGAATTATTGCACTGCCTTTCAAATTCAAGGACTTGTGAGTTCAAATTCGCTTTTATCTGGGTCCGACTGGACAACAAAGCTACACTGAAAAAATATAAATGTAACTTAGAAAACTCCTGTCTTACATAGTGTTGGGAATGTTACTTCGAAAAAGGAATTTTAGTTACTTACCACTTCATCCAAAATGTGAATGAGTTAATAATTGTTCCCTCTTGAATATTGAATCAAAAATCAGACTAAATTAATTTACTTCTCAGATCTTGTAACACACAGTGCTGTATACCAGAATAAATACTATAAAACAAGTAATTAATGTAAAAAAAATATATAACCCCCAGAAATAAAATAAACATTGGGCATCAGGCTAAGAACGGAAAGAGCTGGTAGGTAGTGATGCTAATAGTAATAGTAATAAGGTAACTAGTTACTGAAGAGTAACTTTTCCTGGGGTAAATGTGTGTTAAAGTAAAAAAAAATGCTGTGTGTCAAAATATGTATTTTTTAAGCAGTTTTTAGAGGTCAGTTGAAAAGAACAAAACAGAAGTGCAGACCTAGTTAAATGATTTTTTTTATATTTACAACGTATGGATGGAGAATACAAGGTGTATCCTGCAACTCAGTTTTTGTTATTATTTTAATGATTGCTATGTAGTAGTATTAGTAACAGTAGAAGTAGTAGTATATGTACAACAAAAGTTAACTTTTAACAATTACAAAATGTGCTTAACTCTGTTAAAAATTGTATGTACATTTATGTATATATATATATAAAGCAGACTTGACAACCTGACAACCTGACAACGGAAAAGTAAACGGCCAGATCTAAAAAAGTGTATTTAGGCTTGATAATCCTAAAAAGCTGGTCTGGTAAATATCTCTACTTTTCTCCAACAGAAAAGTAAACAGATAAACACTGCAATGTTCTTGTCATAGTTGTTGCTATTGGGGTTTGCCGAAAGGCTAAAGGGTAACGTTTTCTCGCTGCGGCTGCGTTGTTCATTGGTTTTAGTCCGATTAAAACACTCTTTCTCCCCCTTACTGCATGTCTGATTTGTTCTACTCTCTGCTTTTCGTCTCTCAGTAAGACCTCCATCATTTTTATACTTGGTGTGCTGGCCATTGTTCTTTATAGCTTTTGTTTGATGATCTCCTCTCCTCATCAAAAGTACCTCCCCCAAGTTTTAACTGGCATCAATTTTGGTCTTGGCATGATGTAGAGCTTTTTTGAAGTTTCCTGATATACAATGACCTGAGATTTACATTAGCTTAATCATGTTATTAAAAAGACATACCAATTTGAAAACAACACAGAATTTGCCCCGAATTTCAGCTTTCTCTAATGCAGTATCAGCCATGTTGTCTGGACCTTTAGTATTTTCTTTCATTTTTCCACAGACATTTTTTTTTGTGTGTGTGTGCTTGTGATACTTTTGCTCTTTTGCCGAGCTCTGTTTAGTAAATTAATTAGGAGTTAGATTTGAAAGACAAGATCATTTAGCAAACAGGGACTAAAGAATTTAAATTAAGAATAAAAATTTGATGAAACTTTCATTTTTCAACACCTTGTTCAGTTCTAATGAATCCATGAAACTTATTTTTATACAGGAGTATTAATACAGACAATGTGAAGCTTCACAAAATTAATCCATTCAAAAAAAGAACCTCCTAAAAAACAAACAAAAATATATGAATATATAAACTTATCAATAAATATGCATAGGATAACATATAATACAGTACACGTTATAAAAACAATAATGTGACACTTGGGAAAAAAAATAGTAGTGAAATTTTGGAAAATAATACTTTTTAAAATTAAACTATGTTGTAAAGTAAAAAAAAAAAAAAAAAAGATAACACAATGGATAGATAGCACGATGGATAGTATAACTGCAGGAAAACTGAACCTCAAAGAAGGATGTCAGTTCCAGTGCTTCTTGGTGCACAGAGATGATGGACTTTCTCTCTGGCTCGCTTTAGCAAATGTGCAGGATTCTAATGCTTTATACACAGACTAAATCCAAAAGCAAATCATAAACTTTTCACATGACTTACAGTGATGAAGCCACTTTATTACTTTTTTTTTTTTTGCTCGTTTTGTTTGTGCTATACAGTAGTGGAGTGGTTACCGGTCTCGCCTCACAAGAAGGCCCTGATTCAAATTCTGGCTAAGACCTTTCTGTGTGAAGTTTGCATGTTCTCCCCCGTACGTGCGTGGGTTTTCTCTGGGTGCTCCGGTTTCCTCCCACAGTCCATAAACAGGCTTCATAGGTTAATTGGTTACTCTAAAGTGTCCCTAGGTGTCCATATGTGAGTGTGTGTGGGAGTGATTGCGGGGCCCTGCAACAGACTCTCAGTTGTACCCTGCCTTCACCCAACGGTAGCCAGAATCTTAAATTGGATTGGAAACAAAGGAATTTGGTGTTTGTTTATCAGTTTATTTGTTCAAGTAATAGTGACTGGCTCACCTTGCTAGCACCTATGAACAAACTCTTTCAACCCTTGTGCTATGTCCAGATGACCCAAGCCTTACATTGATGTGCTATCCATCCCATGACAGACGTAGACCAAGGTGGAAAAGATTTCGTGTCTACCACGGACACCAGTGAAAATCAGAAATCATTGAAAAAAAAGTTCAGAGCACTGTCCTGTAGGGTCTAGATGACCCCACTCCCAACGTCAACATACCTAGGATAGCACAAGGGTTACACAGCATTATGTAGACAGGGAACTAATGGACAAGATCATACAAGAAGGTCACATGAAATAAATCTGAAGGTGAACTAGGCCCTTCTTTTGGAATCTACCACTGCTGCTACAGAAAAAAAGAATCACTCCATGCATTCATCCATTATCTTTTGCTCATTCAGCAGGATTCTACGGTAATTGAGACATAATCTCTCCAGTATGTCCAGGGTCAGCTACAGGGCTCCTTGATGGAATTACTGGCCCCAAGTTTCCTCTGGATGACAAAGCTTTAAACCCTATCAATAGGGAAGTCACTATGTAAGGAAAGCCTGTTGCCGATGCTTATAACTGGGATTCAGTCTGTTCCTTCAACATCTAAATCTCACAGTTGTTGGATAGAAATGTTAATTGACTGAGAAATTAAAACCCCTCCATCACACCTAAAATGTTCTTCAGCATAAGCAATTATTGCTCTGTTGTCATAGTGTAATATTATAGCTATTAGATGTGGACATGCCATCTTTTCATCTATCACTCCCATGGTTCACTCATCCCTCAGATGGCGCATTTCTATCTTTGTTTGGGTTTAGAACCATGGCCTCAGAGATGAAGGTGTTAGTTCTTGTCCCAGTCACTTCAAAGTCAACATCACACTTGTCAACTGAGAAGCTCAAGGCCATCTCTTGAGGAATCCAAAAAAAGACTGTATCATCTGCAAACAAAATAAAACAGGTTCTAAGGCAGGGTTCTCAAACTCAATTTACCTTGGGGCCAGTGAGGGCCGTATGGGGTCCCATTTGTGACCAAAAATATGTTTTTGCATCCACTTTCTATATCTTTGGTCAACTGTCTGTCTACTAAACAAGTTGATTGAACATTTGTTGATGTCAATGTACTACTAAGCAATATCTTCTGAGTGTCCTGTGAAACAACAGGAGTTAACAACGCTAGCAACTTTTTCTAAGGACTTTTCTGATGACCAGATCCAACGACAATAGCAAATGCAAAGTTTTAAACATAAAGCAACCTGAAACATCACAAAGGTACCATCAAAGAAACATGGACACGCAGAAGATATTGCTTAGTAGACATTGAACTTTCATATTAAGACAGGGGCCGCAAATGGCCCACGGGACACCAGTTTGAGACCCCTGTTCTAAGGTTTCCCTTACGAGGCTATCCTGAAAAACACAATCTATAAAACACTTAAGAGAATCTCTCAGAACAGTCAACCCAGGTAGAAACCAGAAATGAGTTTCAATTGCTGATGGCTAAGCACACCAACTCATAGTGTGTAAAAGAACGTAATGGTTGCCATCTTCCATGGCACCAGAGGACCCCTAGCAAGAGGATGCAGAAGACACAGTCAAAATCACCAAAGCAAATGTGGCTCTGAAACATGTCCTATCCCCGATATCCATTAGATTTCGTGTCCAAGACAGTCATCCAGCTTCTAACATTTATCCCCCAAAGTGAAAATGGAATCTCAAGGGAATATGTTTTATCATACATTCTCTGATAGCTTATAGAGAAAAAATTGTTAGGAGGAAATTTTAAGACAAGACGTAGAACACTGATGAAGTCTGTAATTGGGGCAAGTGATCAGAGATCCCCTGGTATGCATAATCCCATGCAAATTGGGTTTAACTATGCAAATTCTTTAAGTCTGTTATCTCTTTACCATAGAATATTTTTGGGGAAGAAGCAGATCCTATAAAACACAAGTGACTTTTTAAATGCAGGTATAGGAGTCTGTCTTTGTTTCCTCTCTTATCTCAGTCTCAGAGCTCTTTATTGCTTCTTTTTGATGACAATGCCGCCTCGCAAAGCTGACCCTTTTTTCATGTCAAACTCTTGTGTTTCCTAATCCAAGTACCCCCAGTTGAGAGCGTGCTTTTAAACTGCTAACATGCAGCAAAACAAGTCTGCCCTGGGATTCACTGTCATTTTAGGACACACACAAACAGCAAGAGTGAATGCCAGATGGCCACATCTGTGACCAACTGTCATTGTATTCTAACCAGGTGTTGAGATTTTGCAGTGTATGCTTTTGTGTGTTTGTGTGTGTGCAACTCTGTGAGTGTTTCTTTGATTTCACACAATGGAATGGCTCCTAGAAAATAGATTGATTACAAAGCCAGTCTGAGAT
>NC_050515.1:24749896-24760244 GCF_002922805.2 Oryzias melastigma | reverse complement strand
TGATGTTCCAAGTTTTTAAGTTTTTGAGGGATAGAAACTTTTATAAAATTGCCTTTTGACAGAGATTGGAACCCTCAATAATTTATGATCTAGATGTGATTTTCAAGGAAAAATCAATGATGACCATTATTCATATGCATTGGAACCTTTCTAAAGTGCAAAGCATAATACTAATAATATTTTGGTCAAATTAAGTCACACTGAAAACAGCAAACAATGAGGATGCTAAACTTCAACCACCTAAGCAAGCAGCACATTTATGTTATCAAGCAAAGAGATTAGAGATTCGAACAGATAAGCATAGTGTAGTAAAGTGGTAGAGTAGTAAATATTATATTATTGATATTCTAAAAGTCTTCCTAGTGGTCTTTTAATCATGATTATGATATCTTTAGGCTAAATAAAAAAAAAAATGTGGTTAAGATAGAGTTGTGTCAGGAAGGGCATCCGGCGTAAAAACTCTGCCAAATCACTGATTCGAAACAGTGGGTGCTGTTTCAGTGTGGCGACCCCAAAAGGGATAAGCTGAAAATGAACTACTACGTGTGGTTAAGATAGACATAATTTCTATAGAGTGGCAGTAGTTCATAAGAAAGGTGCCTCTTAGTTGTGGACATAAAGTGGCCGACACAGCTCACATAAATGCAAAAGCCATAACACAACGACAAAAGCAGAAGCACGACGACAAAAGCCAAAGCACTATGACAAAAGCCAAAGCATGATGTCAAAAGCTGAAGCACAACAAAAGCCGAAGAATGATGATCAAAGCTGAAGCATGAAAAAAGCCGAAGCATGAAGACAAAGGCCACAGTACTACAACAAAAGTCGAAATATGTCGACAAAGCTGAAATACTACGACAAAAGCCAAAGCACAACGACAAAAGTCAAGGCACGACAACAAAAGCCAAAGCACGACAACAAAAGCCAAAGCACGACAACAAAAGCCGAAACACAACGACAAAAGCAGAAGCACGACGACAAAAGCCAAAGCACTATGACAAAAGCCAAAGTACTATGACAAAAGCCAAAGCACTATGACCAAAGCCGAATAATGATGTCAAAAGCTGAAGCACAACAAAAGCCAAAGAATGATGACCAAAGCTGAAGCATGAAAAAAGCCGAAGCATGAAGACAAAGGCCACAGTACTACAACAAAATTCGAAATATGTCGACAAAGCTGAAATACTACGACAAAAGCCAAAGCACGACGACAAAAGCCAAGGCACAATGACAAAAGCCAAGGCACGACAACAAAAGCCAAATCATGACAACAAAAGCCGAAGCACGACGACAAAAGCCAAAGCACGACGACAAAAGCCAAAGCACGACGACAAAAGCCAAGGCACAACGACAAAAGCCAAGGCACGACAACAAAAGCCAAATCACGACAACAAAAGCCGAAGCACGACGACAAAAGCCAAAGCACGACGACAAAAGCCAAAGCACAACGACAAAAGCCAGAGCACAACAACAAAAGCAGAAGCATGACATTAAAAGCCACAACACAATGACAAAAGCATAAGCATGACGACAAAAGCCAAAGCACAACAACAAAAGCCGATACACAACGACAAAGCCAGAGCACAACAACAAAAGCAGAAGCATGACATTAAAAGCCACAACACAATGACAAAAGCATAAGCATGACGACAGAAGTCAAAGCACAACAACAAAAATTGAAGCACGACGACAAAAGCCTAAGCACGACCACAAAAGCCCAAGCACAAAACGACAAAAGCCACAACAACATGGAAATGATTCACAACAGAAGACTTTTTTTAGTTCATTCAGTTTCAAGCTAATTTTAGCGCCGCGTGAAACTTTGAACTTTAACCCAAGAGGGATGAAAAAAAAATAAAGCTGGGGGTCTTTTTTTTTTCCGTCATTGTGCTCCGGCTTTTGTCGTTGTGTTGTTGGCTTTTGCATACATGTGAGCCATGTTGGTCACTGTATGGACAGGACCATTGGAACGGAGTAGCCCACCCTCACTTCCCATCATCTATCTGCTTACACTCTCTCCCACTGGATTACAGCCTCTCACACTTAGAAATTGGTTGTTTTTGGTTGTAAGTGTGTTAATTACTGGTATATTTGATAATGGGTATGGGATGAGGTGCAGAGGGTCTTGGCAAGATGGGAACTCTTTGTTGCTCTCTTCCCCAAAGTTTTTTATTTATTTATTTTTTTATCATAGTTGGAAAAAAAATTATCATTGGCCCACACACATAGGGTAGTTTGACCATTAAGGTTTCTATAATTAGACACATCCGACTCACAAGCCAATTGAATGTATCTCAGCAAGGCAACAAAGTTATTATGCTTAAAGCCTCGTAAGAAGAAAAAGGAAGAGGAAAAAGGAAGTAGAGACAGCAGGGAAACAGAGAAAAAGATAATAGGTTGACAAAAAAAGTCAGATAATGGTGCAAGCTGTGCAACACAATGTGCTACTAGACAATACAATTCATCAAAAGCAATGCAAGAAAAAAATCTTGCCTTTACATTGGCATAATGATTCTTTTTCTCCCAAAGAAAAAGGAAAATATATAGATACATTTGGATAAAAATACTTCATTTTATTTGCTTTACTAATTAAATTAATACGTTTTATTTAAAAAAAAGTCTACACAATATCCATAGTGCAGATTTGGTCAAATATGCTTTTGTTTTGTGCTGTGGACGAGTAACTGTCCTTCCTGTAGAGGAGAAAAAATAAATAAAATTGCTTTTGACAAATAGTTTGTTTTGACAGAAAAAAGCAACACCACCCAACTCGTCTGTGCCATCCAAACAGAGTTATTAACAACGTTTTTCATCTCTCTTGATCTGCAACAAATGACTGTCTCCCACATCTTTGTTCCTCCTCCTCTCCCTCGGCAGCCAGTGTACAGATTACATCTGTGTTGTCATTACACAGCTTCATTTTCCATCGCTGAGATGGAATTGTGTCTTGCTGTTTGCCATCATGCAGCGTTATTACCAAGGCAGCCAGGCAATGTCAACAGGCAGCTCCTCTGATCCAACTCTCTGTTGGTTGTTAAACTGTCTTATTAAAGAAAAAATGTTGACTTGGGAATTTTTTGACTTGTATAATAAATATGACACACTAAAATATGTATTTGTTTTAATAAGTGAACAGTTGGCAGTTAAATTATTTGACCTACTTGCTCTGCCAAATGTAGAATTTACAATAGGTTTGGATGGTCTGACTTAAGTACTCAAGCATTCAATTCAATCTTGAACAATATTCATGAACTTCAGTTTCAATTTAATGTGCTTTCTTATATTCTCGCCCAGTTGTTCTATTCTTCTTTTTCCTTTTTTAATATCATTTTAGTAACACATTGACTCCTGAATTTATTTCCAGAAAGAAAATACTATTAATATCTTCTGTTTTTGTTATGGATGCCAAATTTTGGGTGTATTCAGATTTTCCCTGATAGTTCACCACAAATTTTCATTCTGAATGCACCCAAGCGGAGAAGTTTTGCTTCTGATGTCGTCACAGATGTTGAAATTGGTCGACAAACATAAATTCCAATTCACTCATTGGCTTTGATGAGTCCTGGCCAATGGCTGAAGAGATCTTTCACCACATGATTTTCATTTGTTTTTATTTTTACAAGCGTTGGTTTGAAACAGAATTATTAGGAGTCTGAATACAGACTAAACCCAAGGTTCAGGATCCAACTAGGACATAATTAAGTGGACTCTGTCCCGACCAATGGACTTTTCCAGTCGGAATACACTCTGAAGCAGGGGGAGTTAAACATCGTTTAATCCAACCCAATTGGCTGAAAGATAAAGATATAAGTATGTTGTGGAAAAAAGCAAGTTTCTAGCCCATTCTTGTGACGAGTTATGGTTCTTTACAGAAATGACTGAAATACACAGATCCACCACTAGGAGGAGCAAAGGAAAAGCAAGACCAGTATGACAAGAGATCAAGATATAAACAGCATGTCTTTGCAAGCGTGTGTCATGTCTGGGTATGATGCAGTTTAATTTAGTTTATTTGTCATTGATTTGCACATTTATATTTTAGGAAGGGTGTTTATTTTATTTACATAGCCCCATCTTGGGTTTACCATCGGGATTACTTCAATGTCAGATCTAAAATATTCTATGCTTTTTGTAAAATGCGTCTTATTTGAAACTCTTTAGTCTCTGCGAATGAATGTGTAATAACAATTGATTTGACTATTATGTTGGTTATGTACGGCGGAGTATTAGGGCCACCAAAAAACAAAAAAAAAGTAATATTACGAGTTTTTTTCTCGTAAAATTACAACTTTTAGTCTCGTTGTGACATGACGTACGGTGGTGAAAGGGCTTCTGGGAAATGAAAGGCAAAATAAAGCTACGGTACTGATGAACATGTATCTCTGAGCTCTTTATTTTACATAAGAAATTCCGCACTACTGACACCGAACCCAGAAATAATTTGATTTTGAATCACCAAAAGGTTCAGAATTTCTTCTTTTTTTAACACCGATCTGGAATTAAATCTTCACAAGATACTCCACATCTTTCATCTTCTAGCATGGCTCTGATAAACAGATAACTTTGGTTCTTTTCTCATTAATTTATGACTTATGACTTAAATCTCATAAATTTACGATTTTTTTTAAAGTCATAAATATACGACTTTATTCTCGTAATTTAGCAGTTACAACTTTTTTCTCGTAAATTTACTAGATTTAAAGTCGTAATTTTAAAAATATTTTTTTCTTTTTAAAGTAGCCCTAATACTCCGCCGTAGTTATGGTATTTTTCTCAGCTAAACAGAAACAAAGCTAATTTGAGCATAGGTTATCTTACTATTATGTTACTGGTCTGGCCCACCCCTGACACCCCTCCCCTAAAGCGTAGTTTCCACTGAGCGCCCTGGTCCAGTAAGGGGTGGTACATTACAGTCCAGTTAATTCTTGTGAGCGTTCCATTCATTTAAGCCTCTCTTCCACTGAGTGGCTTGTTGTTATAGCGGATGCTTAGATGAGCGCTATATTGATGCTTTCTAATGTCGTCATCACTTTATGCCAATCAACGGATGGGGACAGCGACCCTGCCCCAACCACTCTGTTCCACTTTTCAATGGACCTACAGCCAACTGGGACTCCCTAGAGGCACTGTTTAGTACTGTTTAATAGGTCAATTTTATAATGAAAACACTGACAACAGTAGAAACGAGCCTCAAGGTTATTTTTGCTTATTTTATAACACTAATAAAAGTAACATTTTGGCACCAAAAGTAACATTTAAGCCTACTTTCATTAAATAAACATTATTTCTCTGATTCTATGAAAACACAGTTATTTAATTAAATTGATGAGCCCTAGAGGTATTTTAAGAATTTGGTCTGAACTTTTTATGGCATTAAACTGGAAAAATACTAGGTTAATAGTGTTTACTAAACATTATTCATGTTGATAACTTTGATATTAACTATATTTTCTCTTTTAAAATGAGTAGGATGACAGGACTGCAGTGGAAAAGTGATGTGCTGCTACTGTCTGCATATCAGACTCACTGCTGTTCTAGACTGTCAGGAGGACTTTTTAGGACTTGTATTAATCCCTCAGTCTGAGAGCCATCGTTACTTTAGGAAAAAAATATAGATTTTAGAGAAAGATGAGAACTTTAAGATTTGATGGAACCTGTCCCTTCAGAGCTGCAGCGCAGTTTCCTGTTAGTTAAAGGATTAACGTGAAAGGGCATCATTTTTTTTATATCCTTTTCAGAGAGCGCTGCAGATCTTCTCTTTCCATCTCTGCTGTCAGTATGTTTTTTTTTTTCTTTTTCGGCTCCTCCTTTACCTCCTTCTTTATCTTCCATTCTTTTGCTCCTCTGTTTTCTGGCGCTCTTTGAGGCCGACCCCCTCTGACTGTCTCCGGCTCCAAAGAGAAGGAAGTGGAGGATGACGGTAGCACTGACTCACCCTCCTTTTTTGTTATCTCATTAAAATAACTGTCAGAACACACAGCAACAAGCAATGTAACGATAGCCCTGCTGGGCTGCGCCTCTGTGTGCATGTGTCCATGACGCGGGGCTGTGTATGTTTACAGCATATGTGTGTGTGCGGCACTTATGGATGTGTTAATGGTACTGGGAGGTTCATGTCTTAATTCTGACAGCCCACACAGAGAGACCGTGACCTGTCTGCTGCGCAGAATAACCTGTCTAAAGCCTACGGATGAATCATACTGCTGAAATGGCATCCTTTGTGTTGGTTTGCACATGAAAATACCAGATGCTCCCTTGAACAATGATTCATCGATGCAGGTTATACTTTTCTAAATACCACCTTCGCAGGGATGTGTTTTTACAAATGTGTAGGGAAATGCAGAAGGTACACATCTGAATCAACAGGAGAAAAGTTTGAATACTTTGGTTTTCTTTTATATAAAGGAAATAATCAAACAACGTCTGGTTCTTCCAAGGTCTCAAAGTGAAGTGAATGTAGTTGCGGTTGAATAGCGGCGCATGACACATTTTGCTGTCAATAAACAAGAAACAAAGGATGTGGGGATACTTTGCTTTTAACTATTGATGAAGATTTAGCTATTGAATTTTCTTGTAAAAGTAAAGCAAATACTGAGGAATGGGTCTATACTTTTGTCACTCTTTACTATCTTTCTTGAAAGGCCCAATGCTCTTTATAGTCTTATTTAAACACAGCCTTCCATCTCACTGTTGAAGACTTTGCCACTGAACACTGGTGCTGACCTATAACCACCAGGAGCAATAGACAGTTCAGTGATTTGCCCAAGGACACTTTGACACATTGGCAGGCTATGCAGGAACTGAATCTTCAATCAGAGGTTGACCGCTCAACCAACACATTTTTACTCGTAAATCGCCACATATTTACATTTGGTTAAGGGCCCCTCCGCGTCACTTTTTGACTTGCTAGCTGTTCCCATTAAATCACGGGTCCCAACTTCTGGGCCCGCGAACCGGAACCGGTCCAGGCCCAGTTCGCATCTGGTACCACGTCTGGTATTGCGTGCGGTGCTGGTACTGGTTAGGGTACCAGTACCAACTGCATCCTGAAGACCAGTCCATGCACAGTACTGCGTCGTGAGGGTTGCGTACCCTTGATTTTACAAAAAAGACGAGTTGGGAACACCCAAAACATCAAAAATTGGCGCGGAAGGGTCCTTCACCCAACGTCAATATGTGACTACATGGGAATGAGAATGTGTTGGCTCAACCACTCCGCTATGGCTGCCCCACTCCTGGAAATACTGAACTCATACTTTTTTCTAGCTGTTCATTATCGTCCTGTATTACATGACAGTGGTCGGCAACTGATCAGAAGATTGCAGGTTCCTGTGTGCCAATATGTTGAAGTGTCCACAGAAATAACTAAACCCCACAATACTCCTGGTGGTTATATTTGGTACCAGTGTTAGGTACCAATCTATTCACCATCAGTGTGTGAATGTGTACATGAGTGAATAGGACTGTAGCACTTTGGGCCTTCTAAGAAATGCACAATTTCCCATTTCTCAAAGGGCATTGTAATACTCCAGAGATATGATGTGCAGACAATGCTTTTAACCCTAGACATAAAAAAACATAAAAAATTAAGATTTAAAGGTTCACCCCATTGAAAATAGTTTTTTAGCATGTAGCATTTTTTTTAGCATTTTTCTCACGATAGAGGACCTATAGAAAATTAAGATCAAAATGTATTTCTGAGTATTTCTTCATTTAAATCATTGTGAATCAAAAGCAGATGAAAACATGAAATTAGAAAAAGCTTGTAGCTGTGACGCAGGAGCTACATTTGGCAGTCCACATGTTTACAGTATCCACTTTCAAATGGATGACAGGAAATGGAGGCAGGCTTACTCCGTGCTAATAGTTCCCACAAATCAGAGGGAAATTTCTAATGAACTCCTGGCACTCTGCAGAAACTATGTCCTAGAAGACGGTGATTTTGGCTTAAAACGATTGGAATGGGACTTTAAACTGTTATCACTAAGAACAAAACCAACACTTCAGTATGCATGATGTGGCAGTTTTAAATATATCTGATGAAAGTAAAAAAAAAAAAAAAAATGCTTACATGGGAATGGGGTTCTCCATCTGAAGGACTAACCGGTTTCATAATTGTGTTGGAGTGGCTCTGGAACCAGATCCGTGACTGAGTCAGCGCTTCGTTGCAGGTTTGATGTGGTTGGGCGAAAGTATACAGGCGGCAGCGAGAAAATGGTCATAGAGAGAATGAGATGAAGTGCTTGATGAAAGAGATTTATTTTGGGTTCAGATTTGATAACCTGTATTCAATCTTCCCCGCAGTGTCCTCAGCCCGGCTCTGCAGATGCTACGTGCCTCTTTTTTTTCTCCTTCTCTCTGTCTCCCCTTCCATAATTTCTTTTCAATCAGTTCCACCAGCCTTCTGTGATGGTGCTGAGATAATATATTGAGCCAACCTAAGCTTTTAAATTGGTTTATTGCCATAGAGACATTGTACAATTTTGTGGCCTGGCCTTCTCACATTTAGATTTGTAATGTTGTGATTTACAGTTGCTGCAAGATTCCACACAAAGACGTATGCAATTGTGATACAGAGAGACATGTCATGGCCTGTCATTATCGTCTGCCATCAATAGCTAATTTAGCTAATTAAGTGCTTTGTTTCCACACTAATGTGCATTATCTTGGAAATATCAGTTGCAGTTATCACATGCCAAATTGGCAAGAAGGCAAATGCAGCCTCGCAGTAAGTGAAAATGAAAGATTCTATGAATAAATAATGCTCGGAGCGCTGGTTCATCTATCTTTGTTAATGATAGATTTACATCATCAGTGTCGTCTACATGCTTTGTAGTCAACTCATCAATAAAATGCAGGAAATAACACTGTGATAAAAACACTGTTTAGTTCCCCGAATGCACCGTTTCTTTTTCTGTGAATTAATTCTGTTTTTCATGAAACACAAATCAAACTGCAGGTGGTTTGCGAAGTCGAGTGATCTGAGACACTTTGTGGAAAACAAGAACATTGCAAAGACCTGCTTTTCTAAAAGGGCAGAAATTAAAATTCACCATTTATATTTCTTTTTTTTTTCAGTGTCACCAGGTTATAAGAGATGGAATTTACAAACAGGTGTACATGTCTGGGCTGGCGGTGGGCTCTGCTAAATCAGCTCAATGACACGGACAAAGTTCTGCTGACCGTAAAGACAACATCCAATCAACAGTATAAGGTCTCATAAAATCTAAACCATTAAATTTAATTGACATTTTATTTAGCAGAAGGGAGGTTTTTTTGTGTGTGTAAGAAATAAATCATAAAGGTGTTGGAAGGAATTTGTCCTTGTACCCACAGGTTAAAAAAAAAATTACAAGTGCAGCAAATAATTCATTTCATTGACACATGGGTCTCAGAGGGCTGCTGATTGTATCTTAATTTATGGTCATTATAATGTCTTTTCTCTACTATTACAAGTGAAATCATCTGCAAAAGAGATGACTAGCTGAACAGAAGATTGATTGGACCTATTTGAGTCATTCCATATGGTAAAACCCAAGGCCTTTCTTCTGATCAAATTCTATCATAATCAGGCCTATATTGCAAAATGTTGATGATTTTGTGTGTTTGAGTGACTGGATTCCACTAGCAATACATAACATGATGTGCTTTTATAAATAAAGTTTGGTTTGAGTATTGTGAAGGTGTTACTGTGTAGTAAGGCACAAAGTTATGCTCTTCTATTTATACTTACAATCACATTATATGCAAATAAAATGCAAGCAAAATGTTTATTTCTTGTTCTTGCTTGGGGTTTTGGAGTGCTTTAGCAATGGCGATGTAACTTAAATGTGGGATTCTAATTCTAGATAAAGAATTTATCATAATAGACTTTGTTTCAATTTAGTTTTGGATATTTAACTTATCCTCTAATGGGACATTAAGACTGTATACTCTATAAATCCCACCAAAATTATAAGGTGGACATCAATTAATTGAATTTTTGTCATACAAAAGGTGTGCCAAACTATTAAGTGGGACCAAAGAGTCAAAAGTCTTTCAGTCTAACTTTCTTAACTGCATTCATGGTAACTTTAGAAATTGTTTGTAACATGCTACACATTAGCCACATTCACTATAACTCCCTGTTTTAATAGTAAGAGGGAAAAAAAGGATTTAATATAGGTTAAACAAACATTACTGCGACTACATTAACTCCCAACCCTGTTAGTAACACATGTAAAAGACAGTCCTACGTGTTAGCCAGTTTGATAGCATTAGCCACATTAACCATAACTCTCAACTTTGTTAGCAAGAAGTAAAAGAACAGATTGATACCACTAAAACAAATGTTACTGTGGCTACGCTA
>NC_050515.1:24746380-24749859 GCF_002922805.2 Oryzias melastigma | reverse complement strand
AGCTGCATGTTAGCCACTTTAGAAGCTTTAGCCACATTAACTATAACTCCCAACTTTGTTAGCAAGAAGTAAAAAAAAACAGATTGGTGCAGTTAAAACAAATGTTACGGTGACTACTGTAACTGCTAACCTTGTTAGTGAGACGAAAAAAACACAGTCACTGCTACACATTAGCAAAATTAGCATACTTACAATAAATCCAACCTTGTTTGCTACTCGTAAAGTAAAAATCAGAGCCCCATCTCCATCTCAAAGTTGCTTTCAGTAACCCCAACCAGAAACAATCCATCTAGGTCTTTAAGCGCTCTGGATTATGAAGCACACTGTGATTTTTTCACACGTTGCAAAATTCCTCTTTTTCCCTTTATTTAACAACTCCTTTGTTGGGCCTGTGTCTAATATTTTCACCCTAGAAGACAGCTGTATGTAAATTACTTTTGTTAAAGAATGTCGGCCTCGCCCCCAGAATATTATTGCCCCCACAAAGACATAGTGCTTTTTTAAACTCTGTTGACCAGCAATCGGTCACAACTGAACAAACACCAGAAATAGAGGTTTTCAAACCCCGTTCATCAGAACCAAGCATCCTGCATTTTGTCCATGCTACCCAGTTTCAGCACACCTGCAGATGCCTTGTAATGACAGTCATTATAGGCAGGTGTGTTTAAACAGGGAACAGCAGAAACCATGCAGAATGCCTGATGACTGAGGATCAGCATTTTTGAGGCACTTCTTCACAGGATGCTTTTCAAAATGCTTAGAAAATCATGCCTCAGTCTTTAACCACTATTGTAGAATTCAAAATTGTATAGCCTTAAGCGTAAGCCAATAATGGTGAGGTCATTGTGAATTGCTTGTCGGCAAATAAATGCTGTTTTGGCTCTGTAGGTGCTCATGGGGACCTTTTTCCGAGTCCCAGACTCACCAATTCTGTATGTCGGTCAAGTAGTCTGTAATCCCAGTTACAGCATCCTCTCGTGCTTTTTGAAGGCTCACAGACAGCACTGCAGACTGGAGAAATGAAGAGCTTTCTGCTTCGCCAGGATGAGAGCAGGCTTTTCTGAGCAAGTAAATGATTCTTTAGGTGCTAAGTCAAGGCAGGACATGCAGGGTTCACATCCACATACATGTTTTACAGAAGGTTTGATTTTAAAATAATACCTTACAATCCCACCAAACTCCTTGCACCATGATGAATTCCAGAAATCTGCAAATTATTAAGGAGCTTTTACTTTCATTGCTTCTACTTCCAATTTTCCCGGACACATAACATAGAAAGACATAGAGGCTTCTCTATTCTGATGTGTAGCATAGACACTGCAGTGGTGTTGAGATCCATGAGAGAAAGGTAGAAGGAAGTCGTAGAGGTGTTGTCGGTAAACTGAGGGTTTGTGGTGCGTTTTGAAGTTTGATGATGCAGAGTTCCAACCTGAGCTGAAGTGACAATTATGTTCAGCTCACTGGCTTTATCCTGGCCTTACTCAGTTTGATCTACTTTCATTTTTGATATCTGGGATTCTTCTCTTCTCTAAACCCAAAGCTTTAGATCTGCAAAAGTTTTTTTTTTCATATAACTTGTTTTATGTGGGGATAGATTCAAGGTTTTCTCAAGAAGATTCTGTAATGCAAGGAATGTGTGTGTGTGTGTATATATATATATATGTATGCATATAGAAATAAGTCAAGATTTTACCCAGAAACATTGCAATTAGATAGCCTTAATAAATAAATAAAAACAAGATGTTTGGAGATTCTGTGATGACATGGCAACAGCTGAACTCATGAGATTTTGAATTAAAAAATCTTGGATCCTCATGTTTCAAAGTCTCCCAACTTTTGTTACCCTATTAACTGAAGTAAAGACACGATAGCTTTGATTTTTATACTTTTTTGCACATATATCAGTAAATATAGATTAGTTAATATCCACTAGATCTATTTGATCACTAACTTTGGCCTAGAATTTGGCGTGCGTAAGAACTGATCTACATTTTTAAATAAACAATTTAATGCTAGTGGTTTTTATATTTGAGGAAGTTTGATGGGATTCTTAAAACCGCTTCTTGGTAACATAGCACTGCTTTTTTCATTGTCTACAATAACCCACTCCGACTCGGTTGTTGAGTCTTTTGTTGAGTCGGCTGATGCTTATGCAAATGGTTCTTGAGAGTCGTGGCATTTATTCATTATAAAAGATGTTGAAAAGTGCTAAAAGTAATAATAGTACTGACTTACTGGTTTAACAAAAAACAAGAAATCTAAAATACCAACGTCATACCGTTCAGATGACGTTAATAATCTGCAGGTGTTTTCTCCCCCTCTATATATTTTTACTGGTTGTTTTTCAGCTAAATAATGCATTGATTAAAAGAAGCCCCGGAATAACCTGCACGGTTTCCATGGTGACTGTTTAATACTGCTTTATCCAGTTTGTGGTTGATTTGCATTATGGGCAGCCTGCAAGCACAGAATGCCATGCTTTCGGCATGCATGTGTGTGCGTGTGCACAAGTGTGTGTCAAGATGACTGACGCCTCAGCCAAACAAGGGAGGAGGACTCAGTCCAGAACTTCATTGTTAGTCTGCTGGGAAAAGCACTTCCTGTCACTCCTGACACATTCAGTGAGGCAGAATTTTTGTTACCGTCTTCTTTGGATTCACTTTGTTTAATTGTTAAAGACTGAAAGCTGTATATACAAAAAAAGTGTTTATAAGTTACTTTTATCAATTCAGATTTACTGTTTGGTTCCAAATAACTACGTGGATTCTTCATTATCTGGGTTGATTCCATGGAATTAATTGTGTTTTCCACGCGCCCTGCCATTCTGTTCACCTGGCAGGTGGTACCAATGAACTTAATCAGCACCTGCCAGGTATTTAGGTTGAAGGAGGCCTGACTCAGGTAGAGCAGGAGGCTGCTGGGTCTGAAGGTCAGGGTTTTGTTTTGTTCTTTTTCCTCTTTATCCTCAGCAGTCCTACACTGCTGGGTTTTGTTATTTTAGTTTTGGGGTTGGACCTTGGTAGTCTTGATTTGCAGACTTTGTTTATTCATTTACTTTAGGTAGATTTTGGTTAGGGAGCCCTTAACAGGGAACTGCTGACTCGACGGTTGACATGGCTGGGTTAGGAGTCTCCCCGACTTATTTTATGTTTGGCCAAGGTTCCATCCCTTTTGATTTGTCTTTTTGTTTTAACCAGCACACTAATCATTTCATTTTGTTCTCTATTTCAGGACACAAGGTTTTGTTTATTTGATAAATGGTTATTTTTATTCTTACTCCAGTTTTTATGTTATTGTCTCTTTGTTTAATTTTCCCCTAGACTTGAGGCATGTGTCCACATGACTTTGTTTATCTTTGATTATTGAAGACATTTCATCAACATTAATAGGTGGGTGGTTATAAGACCTTTTTGTCCAAACTGGTCTACTCCTTTGGGTGAAATGACTTTGTTGGGTGTCAAGAAGATGGTTGATGAAGA
>NC_050515.1:24734770-24746316 GCF_002922805.2 Oryzias melastigma | reverse complement strand
TGTTTCTTTGACATCTTGTTCAAACATCATCACCGCACTGTCAATAAGCAAATATGTTGTTCCCTTCATGTAAGAATATAGAAAGTAACCCCTGATGTTGGTTGAAGTCTCTTTGCCAAGAATGTTTGGTATACCCCAATGCACTGTTTGTTGAAGTCCTCACTGCAATCAATGGAACACACCACACTGCTACTACTCCCTTTATAGCTTAGGATTTTGTTCTCGGACTGAACAAGTTTCTGTCTCCAAGTGTTGAAGAGTTGGAAATTGGCCAGTAAAGACCTTTTGTTTGGCTCCAAAGGACATCCTTATGTCACTGGAACAACTCAATGGCCTGCATTTCTATAGAACTAGTGCAGTCCCAAAGAGCACTTGTACAATAAAAAAACACATGTCCAGAATGTATGTTGTGCCTGTTGGATGCATCATTCACAAAAGAAAATCTTACCCACACAATAGCAACTCCATAGTCAAGAATTACCCAACTCAGAAGCTTAAAAAGGGACTAACTTTTAGAATAACCCAAGTATTCCCATAATATCAATACAACATAAACCAACGTTGTCCATTTTATCAATGAGTGTTAGGCTGAAACTTTCAGTCTCAATATTTCATTTTCATCTGAAACATTTAGTTTTTTTGTTCAGAGAATGCAAAGCAACAGATTGCCAGAGAAACTACTCACTTCACAAACATGACGACAAATTGTTTCTGACAATTTAATTAAACCTTCATCCTTGAATTAAATTGAATAACACCTTGCAGCTCTGGAGATGGGCTTTTATTGTGAAGGACTCGCATTTTGAACTGATTTTGAACTGCAGACCAGAATCCTCTTTACCAGCAGCTGCTGTTTTTTTTTTTATTTTTTTTTTTTTGCAGAGGCTATTTATATTTTTCTTTGCATTATTCATGAGCACTTACTCCAACTGGGGGTGTGGCTGCAGATTGACCAGCAGCAAACCGAAACACTGGCTCATGAATAATGACATTTGGCTTACGCTGCAGTTTTTTACTGAATAATATTTTCTCAGAGAAAAGAAGCTGAGCCACAGAACCTGAATCTTAGTCTGACTGTAACAAAGAGGGTGCTGATGTGTGCCAAATGTGAAACTGTCTCTGAGTTGGAGAAAAGCTCCATTAGAGTTTTCAACAATGTATTTTTTTTTTTTTTTTACTGAAATAACTGATTCTGTAGAAAGTTAAATTTTCCAATTGACTAAATATTATAATATAGTGTAATATAGAAGTGTGTGGTTGTTTTATAAGACTTTACATTTTTTTTGCTCTTTTTTTTTTGGTTGTATTTATTCAAGTAATGGTCCCTAGTTTAAATGGCTCCAGGTTGAAATCCCTACATCTTATTTTTTATTTTTTTCTTAAGGTTCGGTATCTTAAAATTTAGATTGTGGTTTATTTCATAAATGACGTTTCGGTCATCCTGCATCAGATCTCCTGCATTTGAGCCTTCAGAAATCTAACTCATTACATAGATTGTCACTGCTTAACTCTTTCCTTTAAAAATAAAAAAAACAAGAGTGTTGTCTGTTTTTAATAATTGACAAAAGCTATGTTTCCATTGACCATGAAATTGCGGAAACAAGATTAGAGATATTAAATGTGCCCCATGGAAACATGACACTTTTGAAAAAAAACTTGCATCTGTCAAAAATAAGTTATTGCTCCTGGGAGAGGTTGTTATTGAGGTGTATCCAAATGAACATAATTTGCAAAATTACAACAAAAACTGTTTTTTAGAAATAAATGAGTTCATCCAACAGAAATTTAAATGTATCTGCTGGCTGGAAATCAAAGTATTGGTCACATCTATCGCCATGTTTTTGAATGACTAGTTGCGTAATTTGGTTTGTGTTTGTTCACACAATTATGATTCAATAGTAATTGCAAAATTGTGTTTTTTTTTTGACATTTCTAGAATTTGGATAAAGTTTTACGCATATGTGTAATGGAAATGCAACTGTGTATTATTTTAAGAAACATTTGTTTTGCCCTAATTAAAAATGATTTATTTAGTTACAGCTAAGTTTTCTGTAACCAGGTAGGTTTTAGTGAGATCTGTAAAATATTTTATAAGGAAAAACTGAGCAAAAGGGCAGCAGCGCAGCAACACACCCTCCCTGCTCCACCCCATTAATTACACTGACAACACTAGCGTTTTATTTACATTGTTCATTATTATTACTTTTACTGTTATTATTTTCTTTTTATTAGGCTTGGTTTTAAACCTTAAGGACTCACCAGATCCTGAAACGCCAATGCTATCCTGCAGGGAGAGCAAACAGATTTAGATGCATTCACAAATCCACCCTACGGACGTCTGTATGTATCTTTGTGTGTTTGTTTACATTCAATGAGAAACACACCAAAAGCAAAAAGGCCTTCTGCTACTTTAGGCATGCGGAATACAGCTATGAACTGGTGACTGTAATTATTAATAGACCTCAAAACTCCATGTTGTTCTGCATTTAAAAGCAGATATAAGCTCATCTTGATAACTTACCCCTGTTTAAACAGTCTCAAATGATATTTATCCACCAGATTCCCATTTGGAAAAACCTCCATGTTTAGTTTTACCTACATGAAGAACAGGAGGAAGTGACCAATGTGCATTATTGTCATTAATTGTTCAAGAGAACTGGAGTGTTTTTCAAGCATGAAGAACCCACTGGTCCTAAAAAGTCAAAATCCCATAGACTTCCATTGAGAAATGAACAGCAATTACACAGTCATTATATTGGTCAAAATAGTTATTCTTGCTCTACTATCATTTTCTTGCTAATCCTTTTTTTCCATTATATTTTTGCTGTTAATGGAAGTTATAAACTGACCAATCCGGTGCCTCAATGAAAGTATGTGGTCTCATGTTGAATGGTTAAAGCATTTGATTGAAAGACTCTATCAAGCCTGCTTCATTGTTTCATTGACCACACCCCTTTTTAAGGGGTGTAGCCTTCTAGCATGCTCTCTCCTGATTGGAGAGAGTGGTTGCCAAAGAACTGTGGACTCGGACCAATCACTGCTTACTGACAATTTGTCTGGCTGTATTGCAAAAAAATGGGGAATAAATTGACTTTGGAACCAGAAATGAAACATTTTCTATGGGTAACATCACACTGACTCTGTCCAGTTCTCCTATACAGTCGATAGGTCTTGTACTTCATTAAATCCCAGAATGTACCTTTTAGTGCCGAAAGACATTATAAAACATTTGGCGTGCTGTCTACCAACCATCAACAAATAAAATTAAAGTTCAATATTGGGTTTAATAATCACCTATATGTAAATTATACTTAAAATAGACTATTTTTTTAATTTTGGTAAACTTGTACAAAAATAAGAGTTCTTTATCTAGATGGCTTTGGATTGCTAGTTGACCAAAATAAATTAACAAATAAATAAAAATTGATAAATGATTTTTTTAGATATGCAATTATATCAATAAAAATTAAAAAAAGATAATTTTTAATTGTTTATATCTTAATTATAACTGAATAAAAATGGGATTTATAATATAAGAATCCAAAGAAAACTGAAATAATAAAGAAACTAGCTGACTTACAGAAGTCTTCCAATAAATTCATCCGGCATGTGTCAAAAGTGTGCAAGGGAAGCATGCATGTAAACCTTCCACAGACGTGCTGGTGGGTGTTTACTATGAGATGACACATGCACTGTCACACCACCTATTCACTTCAATTTAAGGGACCACAAAAAACACATTATGTGTCCAATGATGTCAGAAAATGTGTAGATAAAATTTTCTTTTTTCCCCACATAGACCTACAATTTTCTTTACATACATGGCAGCTTTGAGAAATGAAGACTATTAGTTTGATAGCAGAGATCAGTTTGCTGGCACGACAGTGTTGCAACAGCAGAGGCGTGGGATGGAGACGAGATTTTAAAAGAATGCAGGGGACGCGGGTGGAAAAAAAGAAAAACAGCATACACAGTCCCTCATGTCCTCTTGGAAACAACCATATTTTATGAAGCACATGGTGGCTGATGTGGTACAGAAGATGTGTCAATCAGCAGAAAGATGTAAGGCAGAAAACCTGCTCTGCTGGGAGAGGGTGAAAACGAAAAAAAAATACAATCGACGGGAGGAAAGAAACCCGAGGAAGCGAGGAACATGACTACATCTAAAAGTAAGTGGAGGGAGAGGTGAGGAAGATCTAAACAAGGCTGAGATGATACAGAGAGGATCATTGCTTATTTATAATCTCTGTTATCTTCTGTCTTGATTCAGGCTCAGATCGTACGTTAGATCTTTTTGAAACGACACATTTCCCATCCTCGCCTGTGAAAGTCAGCGTCTATCTTTAGATGCCATCTCCATCCCAAATAGAGTCTTTCCATATTTCTCAGTCTCACAAACAATATTCACTAAAAGAAAGGAAAAAGGAGAAGGGTGGAAAAACACAATATACATATATTTTGTACATCTTGAGTGCAGCTTTTATCTTAAAAGCCCTTGACTTGCTAAAAATAAATCCTGCTCCAGAGTGTTCTCAGCAGACTGTTAAAAATCACTGTTGAGATTCAGATATGATCGGTCTATGCAGCTATCACTGGTAGATTCACGCTTTCCTTGCCAGTTAACAAGTCTGATCTGGATGCCACTTATATATTAACCCTTCAGCTGCTCCCTCCACCAATAAAAATGCTCATTCTGAAAACATATTTTTAAAGGCTTGATTTCCATAGAAAAAAATGAGCCCTTATGGACATTTGAACTCTTCATTCACCCTCAGATATCTGCAATTTAGCCTCTACAAATGGAAAACGCAGTATGTAAATACCAAACCATGGAAATATGATATCTTTGACATCAATTCATGTGGATTTTTTGTGCCAAAGGTAATGAAATTCATTCATTTATTGTGTTCTGCCGACTTGCGCTGAAATGTCCTCGCATCTGAAGTGCTTATTAAGGACTAAATGCGCCCGGGCTTTTGGCATGTAGGGTTATTTATCCCAGCTTCCACCCAGAGTGCATTGATAGAAAGCCGACCCACTAATGGCTGTGTGGTGTTGTCAGGAAACAAAAGTGTGTAGTTCTGCACCCAGTGGCTCCAGTGGAAGTGTCACCAACCATCTGCTGGCTGCCACGCTGGCATCAAGGTTAAATACCCCAGCAATGCTGCCAGCCACACATACACATGCAGTAGCAGTGCATTACTTGTCAGGTATTTGTTGAAGGTCAAATTTGGTTATTACTTGAATGAAAAATAGATATTCCTTTAAAACTAATTGCAGTACTTCAACCCCAATAACAAGCACAAAATGTGAGTATGACTTCTCCGTTTGACTTTTCAGTAACTGTTAACAGGCTCAAGCTGACGGTAAAAACTGTCCGGTACCTTCCTCTCATCCGTACAGAAATATTCTTGCAGGTTACCAGTAATGGATGCAGGGAAACAGCTAAACGGGTTGCATGTTTCTGTCTCACGGTTCTGCAGTCATACACCATGTCACAAAAGCATACAGTGTAAATGACAATACAATTTTGTCAGTAGCACCTGACTGTGAAACTGCAAGAAGAAAAAGACCCAACAAGTCCTTATATTTATGATTAAAAAAACAATTAAAGAAGAAATGCAGTTGTCATCTTAATTTTCCTTAAATTTGTCCCCCATCAGAAAAATGCAACAAGTACATGTTAAAAACACCAAAAGCACTGTTTTCATTAGAGGCGGTCTATGAACTGAGTCCCCCTGGTCCAGTACTATTGACTGATGATACTAGTTTGCTCTGCAGTGTGGACGGTTTGAAAAAATATGTGGAGTTAATAGATCCATCCATTTTCCAAACCTGCCTCATTCCCATTTGGGGTCACGAGGATTCTTGAGCTTACCCAGTAGGGTTAGGTGATACTGAGCATTGGGGTATCAATCCGATACCGATCTGATACCTGTCAATATCGCCGATATCAATTCCAATACATTTTTTATTAAATGTGGTAGATGTGTTATGAACCTCAAAATCTCAATTATTTTTAATAATTGTGAATGTTTTTTTGTTAAAGTACCTTTTTAAAAAGGTTTCAAACAAGAGTGAAAATATTGATATCTGCAGGTCGGTATTGATCCGATACCGATGCCAACTTTATATCGATATTATCAATATTTTGGATCAATCCGACCAGTACTATTACCAAGTAACTGAAGGGCAAAGGCGGGGCACGATCTGAACATGTTTAGTCACCAGTTATCCCAAGAAGCCTGTCTTTGTTCCATAGGAGGAAGCTGCAGTTCCTGCATGGAGAAAACATGAAGAATATGCACACAGAAAGGAAAGAACCCAGTTAAAAACAAGGCTTTCTTGCTTTCAGGCAAGAGTGCTAACCACCACACCACAGTGCAGTCCATAGGGGGAAAAGAATTGCATTTTTTTTTTTCATTATTTGTTCATTTTGAGCATCTTGACATTTTAGGATACAATACTATTGTCTTGATTTGTCTTGATTCTGATGTTCACATAGTCAAAAACATATTAAATACATTTAACTTAGTCGGGTCACTTCACCAGACTGAAAACTATAAATAAACATGAAAGCAAAAGAAAGAGAAGATATGTTGTTTTTTTCATCTCTGCATAAATTATTCAAATAGATAAACTCTACAGTTAACTTAATTGGATGTGCATTTTCAACAAATGTTACCTAGAAACTCTAAATGGTACCTGGTTGTTTTTTTTAGTTGGAATCAATGAGGCTGCTCTTGCAGTTACCACAGTAACCAAATGCCCTTAGGTACAATGTCATTTGATAGTGTTCTGCATGAACAGCTGCAGATTTAAAAAAATAAAAATAAAAAAAATCAGATGTACCTGTAACATGCACTCTGCTTGTGACCAGTTTGCCATAGTCTTACAAACTGAACAAAAATAGTAAGACCGAAATGGAATAAAGACAAAGGAAATCTAACTAATAAGCAGCCTTGGTTGCTTTTACACAATCCCACTTTTGGGAGCAACAACAAAAGAATGCCGGTGCAATAATTGTTTTCATGTTCAATCTGCTTTGGCCTCAAAAGCCTTTCGGGAAAATGTCAGACCAGTTTCATGTGGCACACAGGTTTTTCCTCTCTATTCAGCTTATTTAAAAAGCACCGGTTCACTACCAAGGTTGTCTCAAAACACTACACAAAAAGCAGACAAAAAAATCCTATTATGATGTAAACTCCAATTCAAATCAGATTATTTATCTAATTTTTACAACAGTCCTGATCAAATTAATATTTTGTTTTTATTTAGAGACACTTTTTGGGGGATTAACAGCATATGTTTGTACACAACAAAACTTAACAAATTATATGTAATAATTTAAACAATCATTAAAGTCTCAGGATCCACCGTGTTTTTTTTACTGTGACATCTGTAACCAGGTTTGCAAAGCTGGAATGGATCCACATGAAGGTGCCCAAAGAAAGCCAGAGTTCAGACCACACCCACCTTTTAACTCATTTAATTCAATTTTCAGTTCATTTTTATTTACATAACCCAATATCAAAAAAAAACAATTGAGTCATTGGGCTTCATTCAAGTAAGTTTGTTATAAAATATAAACAAAAGCTAATTGCTAAATTAAACAGGTTTAGCATTTACAGGTTTTAATGTGCTAATCCCAAAAATCATCTTTTTTCTAAATATTTGACTTTAAACACCTTCAGACTTTTTTTAACCACCATCTACTTTTATAATTTAATCCAGATTCCATATTTTAAAAGAAAAACATACATAAAGGCAATTCATGCTGAAAAAATCTATGTTATGCAAATCATTTTTGTCATCTTTATTATTTTAGGATTTTGGTTTTATATATATATATATATATATATATATATATATATATATATATATATATATGTATAACATATATATTTATATATATCTATCAAAATCTAAATGGAATCCAGTCAAAGGCTTTAAACCCCTACATCTCGCAATAATTAACAAAAATCTTAAAATGATCAAAATGACCAAAAAAATGTATATGTATATACATGTGTGTGTACTATATTTTTATCTATGTATGTAAGATAGACAGATGGACGGACGGATGTTCTTTCTTTAATAATGTCTGATTTTATTTATTTTTTATTTTTTTTATCTACCTTTGTACTGATTTCTTTAAAATTCCACATTTACATTTTGAACTCACCTTTACTTTTACTCCCACACACTTGTCTTCAATCTACTTTTGTGACTTTCATACTTCTCCTCTATCAGATTCCGCGCTGCTGCAATGAACTGTTGTTCTGAATCTTTAACATTTCACCGCTAACAGACAAAAAGCTTCTTACCTTCACAAAGATGCAATTAGCCTTTCATCTTCCTCTTTTTTTTTATTTGAACTTTGACTGTCTCACTGGATCAATTATGTTGACGTAAATGTGGACTTCATTGCTGCACATAGGGAACATAGGTGTGAGAGTATAGCTCCAGCATATGCTTTTATCTATCAGAATTATACATTAAAAGTTCATGATACATAGACGGTTATACTGACATTCATGTCTTGTCTTCATGGAGTCATTTGGTAGTTTGCCTTGTGGTTAAGTGCACCTCTACTCAAAAGGCCTTTAGATATTTGAAAGTGTGTAATTTAAAAAGGAACAGTTCATAGATGTATTTTTTATGGAAAACCAAGCAGCATTAGAAATGAATTTGTTCTTTAAGATATGCTGATACGAAAAGCTTGAACATCCGCTAGACTCACTCTCCCAAAACCTCAACCAATCACTTTGGTTTGTGTTGTTTTTTTCTGTTTTTTTGGAGTGTGTACTCCAATATTTCTCTTTTTCTGCCTCTTCCACTGCTATCTTTCATTCCATCACTTTATCTCCACGGCTCATCTTTCTTGCCTGGGGTGCAGGCTGTTGCTTGGAAACAGATAAAGGAACCAGTGTATGTATTAGACATGGTTTCTTTCTTCTTCTTTTTCAAGTCTCTGTGACGAGTTCTTAACTTTTTCAGTTGAAAATGTCAGTAAAAAAAATCAATTTTTTCCTCCATTCTTAACTTCATTTTAGTGTCTTACCCAATATTATCCTCCTTTTCCTCTTCATTTCTAATTTTGTGCTGGTAGCAGTCTAAATATATAGCACCTGGTTTGGTTATCTTGCACTTGGAAGGCTAAATTTACACTTTTTATTATAAACTGCTGTTGTGTAAAGGTTTGGATAAAATCCTTAGGTGAACACATCTTGTTAGTTGATATGTGTGCGCGGTTGATTTTCTCTGCTCACGTCATTGTCTGTGCAGACTGGCTGTGGCTCCTCCCAGATGTTCTGCCCACTCACCCGTGTGTCTTTGTGGTGCAGTGCACAGCTGCCTGAGCACTTGCTTCATTCTCAGTCCTGTATTTAAAGAATGCCTTTCTTAGTCCCAGTCATGCTGTTGCATTTTGGATGTAATCTCTGTTTTAGTTAAACCTTTAACACTAAAAGAGACATTGAGAGAAGCAAATCACCACATGAACTTTTAGAAAAAATGCACGTTTTTAGTGTTTGTTTTAACATTTATATAATGTAGCTTTAAATATTTACATTATTTGAATTATGATAGTCGGGGGGGAGGGGGAGGGGGGGTCTTGAAGTCACCCTACAACAATTTTTTTTTTAATAAAAAAAAAAAAAAAAAAAACATTCTCAGTAGTGTTTTAATTGTGATTAGGAAATTTAGGAATTAGGATTAGGATTAGGAAGCCCTGCTACCGTAAGTATTGTATGAAACTCACACAAAAATTCAGTGACAGCTGATTTAACTACAGAAATGCGAACGGCGGCTCATTTGACCACAGTTAATGCCATCTTCTTTTCTTCTGCACCTCAGTTAGGTACGCTAGCCGGGCCAGATGAGGGGTTTTGCGCATGTGCAGCAGAGCTGTCGTGACGTATTAACAGCTCATTCAATCAAACGGAGCATTTCAGTTTGACTGACAGCGATTTAAAAGGACAAACACTTGATTTCTTGTTACATTTGTTCTCCTTCATTAGAAAAATACATACAAACATACGTACATGTTAAAAACTCAAAACATGATTTTCATCAGAGGGGGACTTTAAAGGAGCTCCACGTCTAAAGCAACGAACAACTGTTTGAGCTGGAATTTACTGAAGAGAGGACACAATTGGAAGATATACGCTATTGTTCATCAAAAATAAAGTTTTTTTTTCGTTGATCCCTGCTAGCTCTATAGAGAAATTGGGTGTTGGTGTTAGACTGGGGGCGGTGCTGTCAGAGCAAACTCTTCCTGAAAGGGGCGGTCTCACTCTGTGACGTCAGATCGTGAGGACCCACATGTTTTTGTGGGTATGGGAGGGGCTGCTGTTGAGAGTGCAGGTTTTTAGAAGATAACTCAGAAATGCGTGAATGGATTAAACTAGTGCTTTGGGGTTCTTCATAGTGAGGAATGAGCAGTATAATTAACTTAAAAGCTCAAAAAGATTTTTTTTTTGTCTGGTCCCTTCAAGGCCAGATATAAGCCAGATACATGATTCCATCACACATGAGTGTTACACATTTTTATTCCATGTTACTTTGTTCTGCTGAAAACACCCAGATGTCCATAGAAAGTAAATCTGCGATGCAACCGATCCTGCAATGTTTATCGCTCCCGATGGAAGCAGCAAACATCAGTCTAGAATTTCTCTCTTGGGAGCCACAGACAGTCTCTCGAATGCAGCTGGAGGAGCCACTACACGAACTGCACATATTGCATCTCCACTTACATGTTTGTTACTGCCCCACATCATAAATGAATGCAGACAGCGTCGCTATCCTGCAGGTCAATCAGTTAATCTAATGGGTGAAGTGGGAAAAAAAAGCTGGAATTATTAGGATTTGTTAATGAAAGGGGAGTGGAGCTCTGACAAATTGGTTTGGTCAGATAGCTGCATCTAATCATTTGCCCTCTGCAAAATTCTTCCCCAGTAAGTCCGGCTGAATTTAAGTGAGCGTGGCAATGTGGGGGAGAATGAGCCATAAATTCCCAGTATTTGTTTTTTGCTAAATCATCTCAGATTTTTTTTTGTTTTTGCCATAATTTTATTTTCTTATTTGCTTGAATGAGAAATGTTGATGCATTTTGCATCTGTTTATGGTAAAATAATGTCAATATGAAAAGCTAAAATAAAAGATCTCCATGTTAAAGCAAAGTTAGATATGGGATTGGCATATTTTTTGCTTATTTTGAGTTTCAAACTGTTGTATTGGCTTTTTTATGTGAATTAAACAAGTTTTTGCTTGAATGTGTTAACATTATGAAAACAAAATCAAACTTGACTGTTTGTAAAAAAAAACGTGATGAAACTATTTTAATTTTGTGTTTATATTCCTAATTGTGATTGTATTTCACAATGAAATACAGAATTTAAACTGTTTCTAGTTTTCAGATATAAAAAAATAGAAAATAACACAGGAAATAACAAGAAAATAAACTTGATTTAAACATTGAAATAAAAACGGTAATTAATGTGCTTTAAAAAATGTAGCCACGAGGGGGCCCAAGCCAGGGTCTC
>NC_050515.1:24684763-24734676 GCF_002922805.2 Oryzias melastigma | reverse complement strand
TGGAATTTGGACATTATCAACATTCTGGTTTTATTGGTGGATCTTGTGCTCTGAGCTGAGCGTGCTCATAGCTATCATGGTCAGTAACATAATGGCGTAGAATGAATGTGTTGTCAATTGTAGCTCATGAAAATGTATTTTTAGTTTATCATTACTGTCACCTGAATCATCTGATCGCTGAAAATTCCGCATAGGACAAGAATGGAGCTGATAACACACCCTGCTAAGATCTCAATTCTCTCTTGCATGTCATTGCTCCAGGGTGGTGGTGGTGGTGCAGTCCGCTCTGGCTGTACGGGGCACTGACTGTGTCCACCGAGATCACGCATGTGGAGAGTAGATTATGTCAATTAACACTCTCAGCAGGGAAACATTAATCAGCTAATGATGGTTTAGCTACAGCCAAAGGGGGTGGGGGTGCTGGGGTAGCTGCATCTGGCTGTAGGCCAAGATGCTTTTTTTTGTTTCCAATTATCCATAAATAATCACTGAAGAAAAAAAAAACCTTCAGGTTCAAACTGTTGAAGTGGTGTTTCATCAGTTGGTATTTTGAACAAAATTTGCTCCTCTATAAATGCACATTTGCATGATGAAGCTGTACTACAGTTTAATTTATCCACACTTTATCTACTCCAATATAATTTGGGTCAATACATGTACAACATATCTGAATAAGTTATTGTTATTATAAAAAGGATTCTTGCATATCATTAGTTATTCAAATGGGATGTCTCCTTCAATTCCTTTATTCCAAAAATATAAACAATATTCACATAAATACACATTGGATCTGTGTCTTTAGGTTTAAGTATTGATCAAGTATTTTTATCAGCACTGTTTGCTGCTTTTCTTTATGTATGTTCATGTTTATCCAGCTACTATCAATCAAAATACAGTAAAGTACAGTGGGCCGTTTTGTAATTATCTATACTGTCCTCTTAAATCTATGTCCTTATTAGAGAAATGTAAAAATCAGACAAAAAATTTGCTTACTATTGAAAAAATGTGAAAGGGGTAAAATGTCACATTTTTATTTTGCTTGACATGTGGTTTCTGTGGCATGATTATGTTTTGGAGGAGGTGGTTATAAAAGACCCATGTATGGTCTTCACACTCTCCACTGCACAGATGTATTTCAGTTTTATTTGTCACTGTAATCTGTGTGATTTCACTTTATGTAAGTGCAAATAAAGAAATTCAAAATCAAATACTCAAAAATGCAACTTTGAGCTTAACGTTCCTTATACTGTATGTCCTCCATCATAAGAAAAATGCCACAAGAATATGTTAAAAGCACAATTTTCATTGGAGTGAATGTTTCATTGTTAAGCCTTTGATATATTGTTTTTAGTCAAATATTTTATCTTTTTTCCTGATTTTTTTTTTCTCTTGACCTAAGTCCCTGTTTTCATCTTGGGTTTCAAGTATCCCAAGTTTACCATCCCACATGTCAGTGTAGATCTGGATTCTTTAGCAAATGTTGGTGTATGCTGATGTAGCTCTTAACAGCTCTGTGTACCCTGGATGTGTCGGTGTACCTCGGTGGATTAGAGTACAGCGCGACGCATTAGGGTGTAGTTGTGTGTATTTTGGTGTAGCTTGCGCCCCTGGTTTTGTGTGGGGCAGGCGCTGAGAGTTTGCTTCTGGAAGTGAGCCTGGAGACAACACAGTCGTGCTCTCTTTGGGGATATTTTCTGCAGCTAGTCTTTGTATAGTTAATGAGCTGTAAAATGTAGGTCAGATCTTTTTCTATATACTCTGTAGAAAAGGAGGATGTATGGACCAGTGCTTCTCAAACTGGGGTTTGAGGAGCCTCTGGGATTGCTTGGCCTGCAGCAATGGTTGGGGAGCAGAAGCTTTCCTTATTTTCTACTTAAACCTTCCTTAAAATATGTATTTATTTTTAATTAAATTGCATTTATTTAAAAATTGTCTTTTACCATCATATTTCATATGCATCATGAAAAGAGCTGATGTTTTAACGACCTGTCACAAAACAATTGAAACAAATGGAAAAATCTCAGCTTTGCAGTAAAGCGAAACGTTTCATTGGTCAGTTTCCTATGGGTGGGTTTGCTTTCATGTGCAGCTGATTATATTTGCGTGCGCCTGATTTGTGCCAGCAGGCAGCTGTGCGCTGGTTGAGAGATGACCGCTGTCAAAGTGCGAACAGGCATGCAGTTATCAGAGGAGTCGTTGCTTGCCTCAGCCTTCTGCTGAACGGGGCTGCAGCACAAATTCATGAACTCGTGTTGTTTTGATCCAAAACGGAAATTACAGCAACAGCTCCCATCTGCTTCCCCACTTGATGGCTTTATTGACTGACATATTAGGACATGTTTGCATCTCCTTCATGATTTATGACTGCAATAAAGACAATTAGAGCAAATGACCACATTTCAATGTTGCTTTTAAAATCTTGTATACTGTGCTGTTGCAATTAGTTTGTGATTTTCACTCACTGGCCACTTTATTAGGCACACCTGTCCAACTACTCAATAAAGAAAATTCTCATTAGCCAATCACATGGCAGCAACTCAAAGCATTTAGGGATGTAGAGATATACTAAGGAAGCGTTTGTGACTCATAACTCAAAATAAAAGTTAATACTGGAAAGGCCTTTTCATTTTCACAATGTAACTACATTACTTCTCTCTTAAATACTTGTCTCTTAAATAAAATGAAAAATAAATCCTGCAAACTGAAAATTGAAAAAGGTAATTTTTCATTGAAAAAACAATTCTGTTTGTCCATTTTAATTTTCAAATTTGATATTTCTAATTGAATTTTAGTACAGATTTTCTCAAAAACGTTTTAAAAATGAAATATCGTATGCCATTTTCTTTTTCAGTTTAAATAAGTAACAGAATGAGCGGTGCTGAAGAAGAAAAAGCTGTTCAGTGTATTTCTTTTTAATTTCATTTAAGACATAATTAATGCAGTTACATTGTAAAAATGAAAAACCGTTTCTGATATTGACTTTTATTTGAATTATCAGTCGCAAACACTTCCATAAAAGTCGAGACAACCTGCAGCAGTTTAAACCAAGCATCAGAATGAGGAAGGAAGGTGACTAAGGTAACTTGGAATATAGCATGGTTGTTGGTGTCAGATTAGCTGGTCTGAGTATTTCAGAAACTGCTGATCTACTGGGATTTTCACCAACAACCATCTCTAGGGTTTATAGAGAATGGTCAGAGTAAGACAAAATATCCAGTGAGCAGCAGTTCTGTGGGTGGAAATATCTTGTTGATGCCAGAGTTCAGAGGAGAATGACCAGACTGGTTCCAGCTGATAGAAAGACAACAAAAACTCAAATAACCACTGGATACAACAGAGTTCTGCAGAAGATCATCTCTGAATGTACAACACGTGAGGCAGATGGACAGCAGAATGCCAGACTGTGTGTGACTCCTGTCAGCCAAGAATAGGAAACCGAGGCTACAATTTACACAGACCCACCAATATTAGAGAATAGAAGATTAGAAAAACGGTGTCTGGTCTGATGAGTCTCTATCTCTGTAGCAACATTCAGATGGTAGGGTTTAGAATTTGGCATCAATAACATGATAGCATGGATCCATTCTGCCTGTATCAACAGTTCAGGCTGGTGATGGTGGTATTATGGTTTGGGGAATATAATCTTGACACACTTTGGTCCCCTTAGTACCAACTGATCATGGTTACAATGCCACAGCCTCCATACGTTTTATTGCTGACCGTGTCTATCCCTTATGACCACAGTGTTCCATCTTCTGATGCTACTTCCAGCAGGATAAGGCGCCATGTCATAAAGCTGGAATCATCTCAGACTGGATTCTTGAAAATGACAATGAGTTCACTGGACTCTAATCACCTCTACAGTCACCACATCTCAACCAGCCATACAACGTAGAACCAAAGTGACCTCTGGAGACCAAGAGAGTGAATGTGGCTGCTCAGTTTGGGCAAAGATTTGACCTCTTAATTTCTGGTAATAAATCTAAGCCTCATTTGCTCAAAAATCTTACCATAAAAGACCTGCCACCATTAAATAGTCCTCAGCTGTTCACCCGCAGCTCTCCCATAGGTAGTTTAGGGACATGACAAGGTTCCAACATGGTAGCGCAGCAAGCCTTCAGAGGTAAGGAGGGTACCAGTGGAAGGCATCAGACCCCCTACAAAAAGAACAAACGGTAAATAAGAAATGACCATTTGCCCAAGTGGTGCTGGAAATACAGAATAGTTCACCACATGCAGGTGAAGATCTAAGACCAGCCCCCCAGTGGGACTTGGAACCTCTCAATATTCCGCTCAGATATTATGTGGCGTTCAATGCATTAATTCTAGTGATTTCCAGCACCGCCTGGACAGTAGAACACCAACTCCAAGAAACCAACCCACCCTGTCTACAAACACTACCCCTGCACCAGTCATCGTCTACTCCCTAAAGGGGTAGGGTAGGGAATAAAAGATCAAGGGCAACCACCTACCTAATAAAGACTTGCATACATACATGTATTGCTTTCTTTTTATCTCCCTTTTGCCAGGATGGCCACATGACTTTAACCACATAGGATTATGTTCACAAGTACTAAGGACGATGAGACTTTAAATGTTCCACCAGAAGGCCAGCATTTTGTGGGCATATGTGGTTAAGGGTTTCTAAAGCAGTAAGATCAGATAGAAAGGCATATGGAAACATGCATATTTATGAATACTCATGGATCTTGCAATCAAAGAAGCGAAACTATCTTGGACATGACTCTTCCAAGAGCAGCACCTGTAACGTGCCACCATCTCAGCTGGGAAACATTTACCCGTCATGCTCTGATTAAAACACAGCCACAGAAGAAGTATGCTGTTTCTCACAGCGGGAAATATTAAAAGGCGTTATCAGAGGCCTGTTAGTTTTAAAGTCAGCGGGGAGTTCAAAGAAATCCCCATGGCAGCTGCACTGATTATAGCCAGCCCGGTTTCCATTCCTCAGGAGACAACAAAACATTATTTTATTTGGCTATCGTACATCAATGTTTGGAGTTGTTGCTGGAAGCTGGACTAACAAGTATGTCGGATCCTTTCTAAATGTCACAGATTAAAATTTAATGTATATCAAGAACTTGTAAGACCGCCTCATCTTTTCAGTGTTCAACAACAATCCAGAATTACACTTATATAATGCTTGACATGAGAGAGTTCAGTACACCAGACCTATTCGCTTCAGTTGCTTGAGCATCACATATGCAGCTCATGCTTAAGAGGCTGTCATTCAGTTGTATTAAAAAAATTCCCTGTGCTGGAATACTCAGCCAGTCAGTGATAATTCCTCCCACCAAGGACTACAGAATAATTTATATAAATGTCTATATTCATGATTATGTCATAAACAATCCAAAACTATTCTGCATCAGCCCACCTGCCCAAACCACAGATAGGGTTTTTGTTGACCTTCATTTTGAGAAAACAAGAGAGGAACCCAAAGTAAAGTTGATTCTGTAGACCTAAAAATCTGACTTAAAAAAAAAGGTTTTGTATTTAAAACCGAACTCCTACCCCTTGTAAAGTTACTATAACCAATCATAAGCATTGATATAAAATTAATTGGTATTGATGGTGATCTACAGGATGCTGCAAAAGCAACAGTTTTCCTGCAGTGACATTTTTAAAATGGACTTATAGATCCAGATTGATCTGCACCCACTCTTCAAAGCCGATGAAATGGAACTTTCAACATTTTTTTTTTTCATTTAGACTAAAAAATAACGATGGAAAACTGGGCATCCAGACCACATTTATGCTAATTAGATGGTTAGTGCTAGCATTGTTTACATGGTTTTCTTCATATTTTTTTGTGGTTTGTATCCAATGTAAAATAAAAATCTACAACTAAAGCTGAGTCATGTAAAATATATTATCTGTAATAAGTTGCTGGCAACATAAACATGATTATCTTTGTTGACTACTGCTTTTGTTATGTTTACGCCACTTTTTCTTTTTCGCCACTGGTTCCACTGGTTTCGCCACAATCTAAACTGCACTTATAAACTTCTGAAGAGGTTTCAATTGCAAAGAGGTCATTAGATATACTTTTATTTTGAAAATATTTAACTATAGGAAGGAAATACTTCAAAAACATTTCCTTTTGATATTTTGTAATCAAATAAATTCTCATAATATTAGCCTATTTCTGATGAATTTTAAATAACTCATCCTATTTTATTAATACTCAGTACGGAAGCTAGGATATTTTCTATGGGTGGGGGGACATTTGAATGGTGGCAAATGACAAGATGCTATTATGTAATGTTTAATAAATTTATTTAAATGTTCATCTAATAATATTTGCATGGTTATTTTTGCAATTCTTAAAGAAACTTGTTTTTCTTTGTCAATAATGACAGTGATTTTGACAAAAAAAATTAGGGAGCAAGTTGGCAAAGCTGCTCTGTAGCTCTGCCCCAATTTAAAGTGAGAGTCAATGAAACTGTAAGTGTTGAGAAAAAACTTGGATAAACAAAACCCCTTCATGAAGGAAATATCAACGTGAAAGCCCAGCTGTTTGTAGAAGTCATGTTTCCATTTTGGTAACATGTTCGGTCCCACTGCCCTTCGTGTTTCTCCCTGCTCCAACACACCTGGTTCAAGTAACTGTGACTCAGAGTCCAGAGCTGACCAGAGAAGCCAGGCTTTTCAGAGCGAGCAAACATGATAACTTGCCAGTCTGTGGGTCCTGAGGACCAGATGACAACAAAATAACCTCTGACTGCTGAGGCGTTTGCATAAACCTCAAATGAAGACTTGGTGAGGCTAACCTGATGAGGCTTCAGAGCCGCATAACAAGCAACGCAGCTCCACGGCTTAATTTGAAGACTGAAGACTCATTACAACTTCATGTCTCTATCAGACATTTCTTATTCTGGCTTTATTTTCGGCACACAGGTCTAAAGCTGCGTGCAGCCATGTGAACCAATTTGCAGTCAACCTTTATCTGGCTAATTTAACATGATCTGCTGTATTTCTCAGAGGAATCCCAATGAAAGAGCCAGATTTTAGGTTAACTTTATGGGACTTCTCTCTTCAGCTTTCATCTCAGCCTGAGCGAGCTCATCAAACCTTATGGTAAGATGGCAGACAGTCAGAGAGTACACCAGCTGTTAAGGATGTTGAAATTCAAAAAAAAAAAGAAAAATAAACTGCAGCTTTATCTTCATGGATGGATTTATAAATTCACAACGTCAAAGTTAGAAACCACATCTTATAAAAAAAATGATGGACTGCATACCCACATTGAAATACCTCAGAAAAAAAGCTTTTTTACTGACAGATAAAAAAAAAAAACATTCATCTTAAATGTATACACTTTCAATATTAGCCTACCTAATAGTTTCATATGAGAGAGAAGCATAATAAATAATAAATAATAAAGATGTTTAGAAGTCATTAAAATGAAAGATTTTCTGTCACCTTGACATTTTCATATTTATTTAATTTTTGTCAGCAGAAAGGCAAAAACTTCAAGTAACCACTTCAAAACATCAATCAAGAGGTCAGTCATTTTGGTATAAGTGGAAGTGCAAGAGAAGAATGTTTATTTTATCTTTATTTTGAATATGCTAACATGGCTAATGTGTAGCGATGTAAGACTATGTGTTATTTTTGTGTGTTTTTTACAGTAAGGCTGGGAGTTAGCATAGTCACAGTAATATTTGTGTTAGCGGTATCAGTCAGTTTTTTTTGTAAGTATTGTAAATACTTGAATCTGACTGGGGACCTTATGTCTGACTCTTTTATCTGGCTAAATGTTCCATAGTTTGGTGTGTCTTAAATATAAGTAATATAGTGTGGAAAATACAGTAGGTAATTTTTTCTTAAACATTGTACTTCAAAGAATAAATTTAAAGTAGCATATTTTTATTCATATTTGAGTTGGTTTATAATGGAAACCAATACTTTTACTCAGCTACCATGAACCATATGTATCTACTTAAAGTGTTTTTCTGTATAACGTTTGTTTTTTTTGTATTAGTTTTTACATTTGAACTTTTTCACTTTTTCTGATTCTATAAGTTTACACATAAACCAGTTGTTCAGTGTTTCTCTTCTATACTTGAGCAGGATTTCAACAAATTGGTTCTGAACGTTTCCCTGAGTACTTGTTTCTATGACCCCTTGTGTTTCTACTTGAGTATTTTCATTTTGAAGGAGGAATACTCTTACTGAAAAACTTTTTTTGACACTGTAAGCATCTCTGGTAGAAGAATATTATCCAGTACCACATGGCCAAAATTACGCTTTAGGGCCAGGTGCGGCCCCAGGGCAGCTAGAAGACCTTTTACAGTACAGTTTCGTTTTGCCTCTAAGGCATTTTTTTTTTCTGCACCTTGATGTGAACTATGAAACGTTCTTTTTTCACTGGCATAATACTTCATTCTGTCTCTAATGTGGCCACAGAGGTAGTCTTAGAGGTGAACAGAAGGATTCACTGTTATAGGAGTAGGATGGAACTGCAAACATCTGAATGACGCTGCAGATAATCAATGTTGTGACCATGTTTGGTTCCAAAATGTTGTTTTTCAATGACCTAAGGTTCTGGTTGTTATCTATTCAAAATAAATTTTAAATAATATTTAAACAGCAAACAATAGTGTGTTCTTTCACGTATGCACAACCGTATCTCTCCCGTAATGTTTGATCAGAGAAATCAAACATAAAATAATCGCAGTTTTACAACAGTGCAACAAACAGAAAGTCAGTCTAATCCAGATTCTGTGTCATTTTTCTAATGTTTCTAATGTCTCTATGTCTTTATTGTCTTTAGCCCCCCCTTAAAAAAACATGTCAAACCAAACCTCAATATGAATCATAGATATGGCTAGCTCGGTCTTTCTGCCAAAGAAACCCCCCATCCTTTGGTTCCACATCCGCCTATGTCAGGAAGATGCCTCAGCTGGACTTATTTTAAGCCACAGCTCTATAAAAGGACCTTTAATCTGCCCTGCCAAGTGCTGGTGATTGTTTTTTTTCCATTTGCCAGTGAACTTGCACTTAATTTATTCAGATTTTGCTAAATAATACACCAAAAACTTATGAGGCGCACACCTAATCCTATATAGTTCCAAGGAGTTAACAATACTTCATGCAAATACAGTCAAACTATACTCTTACATAACAGGATGTGTTGCCCTGACACGAGCCTTAACCACATGTTTACATGGAAACAACATTTTCAGTCTCAATAGTTTGTATGAACACAAGATGCCTCTGTTAAATGAGTGAAATTTTGTGCTCAGTCTTCATGTATTTTTGTCACTAAATGATATGTAGCTACTGTATATGTGGCATTTCTGGCAAAATGCACAAAACAAACTAGGAGAAGTGGAACAAACAGATCAAAGCAGTACATTCAATGGTTTGTTCAAACCTCAGGCAGGATTGGATACTTTTTTTTTCTATCCACATTTTACATTTTTGAAAGGCAGACGCAAACTGGCTCAATTTTACACATAAATGGCTTCTGTAATGGGTATGAGAACATGTTGATACAACAAAAGGAGACACAGGAGTGTATGTACTGCTCATGGAAATGCTTTGGAATGAGTCAAAGATGACTGAGACAAATACATCTCCAGCGCTGCTGTGTTTGTCCTTCTAGATGAGCTACAGAACTGCTCATGGTAAATAAAGCAAATCATGTTTTTTTTTGTTTTTATTTTATTTTCCCCAATGTCATTTTTTTTCCTGGACATTTTCTGTGTGCGTGTTTGGCTCATGTCCTCCATCTGTCCTGTGCTGTCCATTCTCTGTCTTGACTGTGCTGTGGGGCCATCTGATGAGAGCCTTCAACCATGCCTGTACCCCATCTCAGTCCCTATTCTGAGGGCAGTAGTGGCCGCCATCAGTGCAGATGCAGGCTGACCAGCTGCTGAATGTGTACTGCATTGGTAGAAGCAACTCGCATTACCACTCGAGTCACAGAAAACAGTGCCCACTTTGGGAGTAATACATGTCTGAGTATTGTCGAGGGCTGCAGTTTAATTTGTTCCAGAAGTGTCCCACTCTCCACTCTCTATTGTATTAGTTCAATTCCATAGTGCAAACCAAACCCATTAAAATATTGCTGTTTGTGCCTGTTATCCATTGAGCAAACAGCAGAAGATTGTGGTAAATCCTAAGTAAAGAAAGAGGGCTACTTATTTATCATTACTCTTGATCATGCATCTTCATAATTCCAATTACATAGCCTCTAAAAAATAACCCTCCATTCACATCAAAGCAGGAACTTCCCATGTCATACAGGACTAAATTTTAGCCAGTCAGCGATTTCTGGCACACGTGTGTCTAATGAATGAATTGGTGTGACGCAAAGCTAAAATTCTGTTTTTCCACTTTCTCTGCATCAACTGGCCAATCCTCTGCAGGAGAAACACAGGACATGTACTTCACATGTCAACATGGTCTTTCGCTACACATGAAGTGACATATCAGGACGTAAACATTGTCCATTGCACCAAGAAATCTAGTGAATGGTGCACCAGGAAGTTATTAGTTCTAATATGCAAGATGACTTTAAACTTTTGATTTGTCCTGCTGCAACACACTACTGTGACATTTTTGGTGTGAATCTACATACTTGATGCCCACTCTTCACTTATATATATGTTAGTGAGGATGTGACAGGCATGTCAGTCACCTCTGTTTTATGAAAAGTGTAATATAGTGGTCAATCGCCATATTGCAGATTTTTTTGCAGTCCAGTTTTGCTTTTTTTCCCCCTGTGCACTCCATCCTGTTTGGTTATTGACCTTGTCAATCTCCTCTGTCCCTTATCTCCAGTGCAAAATGCATTCAGCTTACCACGTTTTTACAAATCTTTGATCGCTAACAAATCTTTTGTTTCATTCTATTTGACTATAACTAATAATCATTATATTTTAGGGTTGTCAAACTCAATCACACTGGGGGCCAAATTCCAAAAGTCACCATAGGTTGCGGGCCGAACAGGATAAACATTTATTGAACACACTAAAATCAAATTTGTAAAACATTAAAAATGTAACTTTTTAGCATTATTATAAATATAAACAGGCAGGAATATGTTTCTCAGAATAAATCAACTTAAACCTTAAAAAACGTTCAATATTTTACCCTCCATAAAAATATATATAAATATAAAATATATTTTTTCAAAATTTTACAAGTTAGAAATAAGCGCAAGATAGCATTAGCCCTTTAATAACAATAGAATAAATGATCAGGAGGGCCGGATATAATTACCCAGTGTGCCGAATCCGGCCCCCGGGCCTCAACTTTGATGTGCTATATTTTAGGAATCCACTGTGACTTAAGTGTGTTTTTGTTTTATTTTAAGCATTACATTTCATTATTTTTGGAAATTAGTTTGATAAGCCTTTTTGATTTTTATGAATTTATGAATTTATCCATTAATCATTTTAGAGTTATTTTTCTATGAAGGTTTGAAGTTTGAGAGAAGAGTGTGGAAATGCCCATGTATCTCTAAGAAAAGTGTTTAAATTATGTAGTTAGGAGTTTTACAGCCTTAAAACATCTGCAATCCTATTTTAAGTTTTACACATATCGCAGATCATTTTAGATCTATGTGATAAACGAGGACTTCTGTATTTGAAAAGGCGTCTAGAAGTCAAAACAAAACCTATTTTTATTCACTAGACTCAACTGTTTTTCTGTCCAAAGAACTGTCACCAATGAACCTTGAGAGACAAAAATTGTTTAAATATTTCACTCATCCAATCGGATTAAATAGAGTCTTCCACTTGTCCAGATTGAAAGGGTTGTTAGGGGCTCCCACATGTAAATCACAGACATGAACAAAATGCCACAACGGCAGCTTTGTTTCCACTTGAAGGCTCTTCTGCCTTTCCATGCAGCTTGATCAGTCTGTTGCATCGGGTACAAATTCCTTCTCACAGTTTGAGTCCCGAGTTTGATCCAACAGGGAATGAGAGACAATGTGAGCTCTGCCCCTGCATTCCCTTTGAATTGAGCGACATCTGCCTCCATGCCTGATGAGACAAATTGTGGGGTTGGATTCGAACGGCACACCAAACTCACACCAAGAGAACAATCATCCGCAGTTGGCTGGAAAGACGTACAATAGAGTCAATAAAGGCATGACGAAATTGAGTCGAATTAAACTCAAAAGCAGAAGATTGCCATTAGGATGTAAACTTAGGAAAAAAAAACTTCAGCAGCTAAAATTACTTTGTCTTTTAAATAGATATGGGAATAAATGTAACTTCCTGTTCCAATTTCCTCAGAGAAGACAAACTGTCAGTGATTTAGATGTGTGATTAGATAACACAGTTGTTTCTCACTGAGCCTCTGTGTATGCTGATTAGGTGGAAAAATTGTGCTATTAAACTAGCTTGGATTCAGTATACTCCCACAGTGCCTGAGTGTATAAAACCAAATAAATAAGGATTTTAAAGCAGATCAGCAATTTTGGACTGAGACACTGGCTCCTTAATTCTCTGAGGTTAGATTGAAGAGCTGGTTAAGCGTGCTTTATAAAAGAAATACACGTATTTTTTGGAGGCAATTATTCTTCGTTTACTGAAGCGTAAGAAGAAGAAGAAAAGAAAAATAAATGAAAAGGAATTCAGAATAAAGGGAAGAAAAATAAAAGCCACTTATGAACACCTCCACTTCATAAACTCTACAGTCCTCAAATGGCTGTAGTTCATTTATGGTTCTAGAACCAGCCACTCGAGGAAAAAAAAAAAATAAATAAATTCAAGGCCTTTTAAAGCGCGTGCTGCACATTGAGCTTAAAGAAATGTTTCTGAGCCATGATGACTATTGGAGTAAAACATGGTCAAGAGCTTGGATGTAAACACTGACTTGAAGAAGGGCTTGGCAGTTCCCTCTATCATGTGTTGTTGAACACGACTGAAAGGATTTTCCAGAACTGTTTTACTGTGTTCACACCAAACTCTATTTGCTCTGTTGACAGATGTCAAATTCGCTGCTCTGCTTGTCCAAAAAATATTTTCAGAAAATAGACACTCTGGACGCATGTGGGCGGAGCTACCACCAAGTTTTGTGGGGTCCAGATGACTCCACTCCCAACGTTAACATACCAAGGATAGCACACAGGATAGAGGGCTGACTAAAGTCTGGCTGCAGACAGACAGTATGTGGTATCTCTATAAACTTTGGACTTGACCATATTTGGTCAAAATAAGTGGCACAATTAAGACTAAATGGTAACTGGTGTATACCGGGGGTCCCCAAACTACGGCCCACGGGCCAGATCTGGTCTGGCCCCCAAACACTATCAGAGACCTAGACCTGTGTTTTGTTTTTTTTTTTTGGTTGTTTCAATCTTTCCACACAATCGAGACCCACAGAACGTGAAGATTACAGATAGAGATAAATAAAACCACACACCTTGTGATTGTTATACTTTTTCTGTTACTCTACAAACTGACCCCGGCCCCACATCAAAGAAGAAAACAGTTATGTGGCCCTCACAAAAAAAGTTTGTGAACTCCTGGTGTATACTTATATACCAGGAGCAATGTGGGGTTCAGTGTCTTGCCAAAGGACACTTCAAAACAAGGGCGGTCAAGGCAGGAACTGAACCTACGATCTTCCAGTTCACTCCTGGAAAGACCACACCCCCCATCAACAAAACTGCTTAAGTCTGATTGAAATTACTTTATGTAGTCATCTTAGAAAAAAAAGCTCAGGCTTGAGTTTATCCAGGAAAAGTGCAGAAATAAAGATTAACAGAAAAAAAAGAGTTTCTATTTCAAAGATATCAAATGATTTACCCTAATCCCCACTGGCCTCTGTTCAACCTACAGCAGATAAAAAAATAAGAAATAAATAAATAAAAAGCTGGATTAGAGATAGGATTTAAATGGTTGTCATTTGAGGGTGGGGCGGAGTGCCGCACACTAAATGGACATCAGCCTCTAATGAAGCATAAAGAGGATGGGAGGGGTTTCTCTGGACTAATTACATTATGTGCTTCTGGTCAGAGATACAGAGGACATTCAGATGGGTTATGATGAGGACAGCAGATCGTTCAGATTGCAGCTGATATTGAATATTGTGTGTGATCGTTGATTGAAACTGCACTGTTACTGTAGAAAGAGGCGAAATGTGAAAATGTGTTTTCACAACTAAATTGTCTTTTTTTTTATGGGGTTTCCTGATGCCTCTCAGCCTGCTGAGTCCCATGCTGGAAACTGAGCTCTGCCTCTTAGGAAAAAAAGTATTTTGGTTGAGAGACTACTTCCATCAAAAGGACTTCCGTAATGAGGCTGGTGTTTACCTAGACATAAAGCCTTGTTTCCGGTATTTTTAGGGTTTCCATTGTAAAATGGACCCATTAAACAGTACCGACCCGTGCCTCTTGGGGGCCCCTATCAGTGATAGATCCATTGAAAACTGTAATGGAATGGTTGGGGCGGAGCCACTGTAACTATCTGTTGATTGGCCGAAAGTGTTGACAACGTTAGCAAGCGTCAATATCATTTAAGCCAGGGATCCCTAAGCTTTTTCTTGTGAGGGCCACATAACTTTTTCTTCACTGATGTGGGGTCGGGTCAGTTAGGCTAACAGAAAAAGGGTTTTCTGATAGTAAGTCTGTCTGAGATTGATGCTAACAGTGTTTTGCTAACAGTGGTTTGCTGGGGACACTGGGAACACTTCTGTTCGTTTTGACTGTGGGGGTGGGGTTTAAGACAGGGACACAGACTGCAGAAGAGGGGGATAAAATGTCACATTATTTTTGGGTCTCAATCTCAAAGCCAGATTGTGGGGAAAAATAAAAAAATCATGCGTCTCTTATTTGGTTATGGGCCGGACTAAATGTGGAGGTGGGCCGGATAGTTTAGGGACCCCTGATTTAAGCTAACGTTTCCAACATATGTAAGCATTCGGGGTTTTGCCGTTTCCTGTGTTCTCTTTTGGTCACGAGTCTATATTAAAAATGCCTGAAAAGAACATCAAGGCCTGGTGTGCGGAGGAACTGCAAACGTTCCTCGCCACCTTGGTGACGGTCTGCTACAGGGTGAGCTAGCGGCACGCGTGCACGGGGAAAACAAACCGCTCAGTGAAAGCGAGGCTTAGGTGAATGGAAACACTCTGGAAAGTACCACTCTGTACCGTACGGGACCGGACCGAACTGCTCAGTGGAAACAAGGCTTTAGACTATGATCCCATATCCCAAAATGCTACAGCACAGCGACCTAAATGCAAGTTTTCAGCAAATTCAGCAGGTGGCCGAGTACCGACATTTTTACGTGGAGATTTTTAGAAAAAGTTTTTTTTTTTTTTCATTTTTCTCTGAAAGTTGACGTGTCACTGGCTGCCTGGGCACATTTTGAGGTTACGTGGTGACAGATGCCATTATGAAATCAACCGACAGCTGGACAGTCACTGGGCAGATCGACACTTCTGATTGGACGATGTTGTAAATGTCTCCAAACCGCGGCCATCGACATCAACTTACCATTCTGTACGTCTGACGGCCATCTGATGACCGCCTGACAGCTGCTGTCTACATTCATGACCCCGCCAACAATAAAAAAACAAAAAAAAGAAAGTCGGCATCAAAAATCTTGAAGATTCTGCCGATGCCTCCCCATTGCGTGTGGCCAGTAGTATTTTTTAAACGTGGCGTATGATGGATTAAGGTGTATTATCTTCTAGATGTGGACACAAAACATGTTTTATATAACCATCTTGCTGGTGAGAGCCAAAATTGAAAAAAAAATAAAAAAATGTCTGATGTTCTGACAGTTCATTGCAACAGTCAGTTTGGTGCTGCCAAACCACACTGTGGCACTGCTGCTAAGCTTTGAAGTCAGCTTCACATGGGTTTCTGATCTTTTGAGCTCTTATTTAATTGGCAACAAACCAGGAAATCCACATCCCGCCACAACAAACGCACCGTGGAAGTAATAGTTTTATATTTGTTGGTTACCTGTTAAACCAAACGTCACACCCGAGTGTTTATTAAACTTAGTCATGAATCTTTCATAAGGGTTGCAAATGTTGCCTGAACTTAAGCAAGTGTTGCATGAAAACAGCTAATTTTAGAGGTGTCACGCCGTTAATGATCAATTTCTGGGGGAAAAAAGGAATTTAAGCTGTTAAGTGTGAATGAAGTAAAAGTTTCGTTTTTGCACATTTGTCCTACAGTAACTTCTTCTTCTTTCTGCTAATGAAGATAGAAAAAAAAGAAAGATTTTGGTTTATCAGCTCATAGATATGTGTTCTATTTTTTTTTCATTCCGCATTAATTCTGCTCCGGATTTTCCAAACGAAGGCACACGATGCTAAATGCAGAGACGGGCCAGCAGCTCATTTATTGATGACTCATTGGTGCCAAGAATTATGCGCCAAGCTCTTAACTGATACTCCAGGATTAAACTGAGTCGGGCTCGATTCATAGCAATTGAATTTCATAAATGATTGTCAGACTGTTAATTTGAAACGTTTGTGGGAAGGCGAGCAGCTTGGTAACCGTGAGAACAGCTTTCTGTCTGCGATGCTCTCGTCTTCACTCCCCTCTTCTCTCAAGGTGCCATTAAAAAGAAATCCCCGATTACTTCTAATAATGATGTAATCAAGCATGGCTGACGTGCCAGCGAGCTTTAATTAAGTTATTAATTAGCTGAATAATGGGGGTTTTATTCACCGGCACAGGAGCCACAGTCTCCCACGGCAACAAAGTGCATGTGTGAACGTGTGGTAAGCCATGACAAGGTTTTATGTGTGCGAACAAGAGTGAGAGGCGGAGTGAAGCAGAGAGGTGAGGACGGTGTCAGAAAAAATCCTGCAGGAAAATGAAAATGTGTGTCCATCTTTAAAGCGTGTGTTGGGTTTGGGTAAGAGCCTGGGGAACTTTTCACATGAAATCATTTCAAATTACAGCGCACTATCACAGCCTCTTAAAAGTGTTATGATAATATTTGGCCCCCGTGCCCGGCCGCTTTACCCTTCTCTCATGTTGTACTTGGTTCAGGTCGTGGAGAGTAGGCTGACAAAAAGACATCCAAGCCACACATAATTACCTGGATATGAATAATCCCACGTGACCTCTGCGGCTGCCAAGGCTTACTGCAGGTCTATCCAATTAACTTCAAACTAAGGACTTTAATTTTCTGAAAATGACTGCTCTTTAGAGGTGAGCTGATAATGCCAGGGTTCTTCTTCATGAAACACCTCTCTGTCCCTTTTCATTGTCATTTCTTCCTCTGTTCTTGTCAGAACGTTGAACAGCAGCCACACATGTTGACACTGAACAGTTACTTAATTTATTGTATTTATACATCATTTACCGTGTTTGTCATATGTTTTAATTCTGTACGGGTTAAATATTTTGTGGTAAATGCAGACTACTTTCTGTTAGAATAATCAGTATTTGAAGAAGGTGTCATTTATTATTGCTTTATTTTGACATTTGGTAAAATGTATTATATTATATTATATTATATTAAAAAATAATTAATTGCAAACATGGAAAAAAATTTGGATCCTCAGCTACCAGAAATACGATTTTTTCTCCTAAGAGCACTGCTGTCCATTTAACATTTCTCTGGAATTCTGTTTTTTTTTTTCTTTTTTCCTCATACATTTCTCTTATTTTGTTTGTGACAAATAATAAAAGAACAATTTTGGGAGAAGTTTGATCGACTCAGCTGGAATCTGCTCACAGGTGCGTCTGTCTACTCTGAACTGCTCGCCTCTCGTAGCAGCAGCAGACATCACTGATGTCCTACAGTACCTAACGTTTCCAGTTTCCGTTAAAAAGACAAATTAAAAAAAAACACAGAAATTAAAAGAAATTTACAGAAACCCAAACAAAAATTAAATAATAAAACAAAAGAAGAAATCTTAAAATGTAGGTACTAAGGGGCAGTGCTAATTGAATGATGGCATTCATTCATAATTTTAACTAAAGTTATTTGTGTGAAACGATAATGGATTTATTCCTCAACTAATCATAAAACTTCAATAAATATGCAGACATTGAAAAACAGAAACGTCATAACAAATCAGTGATGTTTTACAGGACCTACCTTTTCCTTTTGTGTTTTGTTTTTATTTCATTTTCATATCTGGAAAAAACTTCTGTTTTCTGAAACTCATTAAACTTCATTTTTTTTAATGTATTTTTTCTTTTTTCTTTCTTTTAAAATGTAATTTATTATTTCCTTTCTTTCTTAATTGTGGTTGTGATCTTTAATATGTTTTTGCATCGAGAGATTTGTTGATGTGATTTGCAGTTCAGGGCCACTTAAGTATTCCCTTATTTTTCATAAAGATGAAACCCAAATACATTATTGGATAGTACTTCCAGGACTTATATAATCTTTGGAAATCTTTTGTGACACCATCACAGAGAAGTAAAACTTTGCTTTTATTTCTGTTTTTCATAACTTTTTATTTATAATGCCACAGAGGAAAAATGTCTGTCTCCAACCATTACAATTCTTTGTCCAGGTTTACCTGCTAACACTTATTACAAACCTTTGAAATATTCCAGGAGAAAGTCCACGACCTTGAGGGGTATGTATTTTACATAACAGACAACTAAGACATCATTTTACAACTGTCTTTTAAACATGAGTCCGTGTAGGTTCATTATATGGTCACTAAAGACATTCTTTCTTAGGGCCATTCAATTCCTCTTTTTCTAATTGGTGAGTTTAAAAAAATATACTTTTTAAGTGTCTTTTCATAGAAATGTGTTCTTTTCACTCATCATACAATTGTGCTTTGTAAGGTCAAGATGCTGTTTACTATATATGCACCTTTAGTTATAGGTAATATTAAAATAAATATTTTCTGCAGAGTATTTATCCAGTAGTGGCTGGGATAGGCTCCAGCAACCTCATGACTCCAAAAGGGATTAAGCAATTGTGGAAAATTGAATAGAACAAAGCATACATAACTTTTGCAGCTCTGAAAGACTTTATTTCTTGTAAGAATATTTAGGTCAGATGAAATGTCTGCTATGTACCTGACTGGACTGTTGCGGTCCATGAAAATGTTGGATAAACACGGAAAATACTGGAAGTGTGTTTTCCCTCATGCCCAACATTCTTAGCAGTGATGTCACACATTCTTCTTATTTCCTCCTTTCACCACTTTCCGACATGGCTGATAACATTTTAAACTCATGCATTTATATGAGCCCTCTCTATGATGGGTCCCGGAGGGTAAAGGAGGCTTTGGGGCTACAAGTGCATAAGAAAGCTTTCGCAGAGCCTGTTTGGTTATCGCCTAATGGGAAAACTAATATGTGGGCGAAGTTACTGGCTTTAATAGAGATTTGGAGATTCCTGTGTGTCTTCTCGTTTACTTCCATCAGCTTTCTGTTTGACCTTGGTGTGTGATTTATGGCCTCAGTGCTGCAGTGACCTATTACTCCACTTAGACTGCTGTGGATTCGCTGTACGGCCTTCAGCGGGCTTTACATGGTGGATCATACATTGAAGAAAACTCGTTTGGACATTTTGGCTCATTTTTTTAGTCATCCTTTCCTCTTTATTCTCCCATATATCTCTGCCATGCTCTTTCCTCGTCTCTTGGTCTTTTGTCCTTTCCTCTTTACCCCTCACATATATTGTCTCGGCTATCAACAAATCCACCAACGGCTTTTTCCTTTAACAAGTGGAGGGGATCCAGGCCCTTTGGGACAGAAAGAATGGAAGTGAATACAGAAAGGCCTTTTATCTTCTCCTTTCTATATTATACTCCGTCTGCCGTATGTTTCCATTCCTTCAGCCCCACTCTTTATCTCCCTTCCACTCCACGCTGCTCTTTGTCTTTGTCTCAGGAGATGCTCTGAAGCCAGGTGGATGTGGAAGGCTGCATCTCTCCTCCTCCCCCTCCTCCTCCTACGGCTGTGTTAGTTAGCAGAATTATCAGCTTGGCTCTAGTTTGACTCACCTTCACCTTCCTGCTTTGCACACTATCTGGCCTCTGCAGTGTTGGCTGGACAAATATAGAGATGTGCTGCTGAGAGGAAGGTCTGCAGGTTAAAGACCGGTAAGGTGCTTAAGTCTGTTCGTCTGCCTTTGATGTATAATTCAATTTGCCTTCGAAAAACAAACAAAAAAGGATTTGTATCATAATTTGTGGTTAACAAAATGATTCATAGTCGATTTTGGTTCATTTTGAATGATCCGATTCACTGATCTTAAATTGATCCAGAACATCTTTAGCCAAAAATTCAGCTAGAGCGACTCAGCATTCTCACTCCCAACTCCTCATTTATGGACGAATTATTCAGGCCCCCTCTAAATCAAATTTTGATGTTTTTTATGTTCCTAATTCATCATTTTTTGACGTGTTGGCTGTTCGTTTTTTGACATACTGGTTGTTCCAATTAAATCATGGGTCCCCAACCCTCTGGACATGGTACAATACACAGTAACAGACAGGCACCAGGTTAAGGTACTGGTCCAGTCTGCGTCCTTGTACAAATCTGCGTGCTGGGGGGTTGTACGCTGTCTGTGGCTTGGTACCTAGCAGCCCTCGGACTGGTCCTGGTTCACAACCTGGAGGTTGGGGACCCCTGATTTAATGGGAACAGCCAGCTCGTCAATAATAGACAATTTAGGGACACCCAAAACGTCAAAGCGACGTAGAGGGGGCCCAAACCATACGTCCATATGTGATGAGTTGGGAGAGAGAATGTGTTGGACTCAGATAAATACCTGGTACTGAACGCTGCAGGTGAAGTTTTCCACTTTCTTTGTATTTCTTGTAGGATAATCACGTGTAAAATTATAGAAAACAAACAAACAAGTAAATAAATATTAATTACAAATCATTTCACATTTTAGTTTTATAATTTCAGCCCACAGTTGTTTTTCCACATCAAAATAATCCATCATCAGAACATTCTTTCACACTGTGAGGTCACACATCTTTGCTAAATTCAGTGTTTTCACACATTGGACTGTAATGATGAATTGATCTTCTTCTGCTGCATCATGTCTGTTGTTCAATACCCAATTTCACATATTATCTAAATATTTTCCTTATTGTCGTCCTTGTGGGTTTTGTTACAAATGTACTGTGGTTTGAAAAATAAGAGTGAAATATGAGTTGCAGCAGGACGACTTCAACTCTTCCTAGCTCTGCTGTGAACTTTGTGTTGATTAAGACCACTGCCGAAAGTCCCTCCTCACAGAAGATGTGCAGTGACAGCTCTTAGTCGAAAATCCTTCTCCACTCCAATTCCTTGACTTCAAACTGTAGCCCTGTTTGACAAATCAAAAATGACATCAATGAAGGGTGACTCCCCTGCACCGGTTAAAGGCACAAGATGTTTGTTAAAGCAACAGTCGTGTGAGGAAGCTCATGAGTTTTCTTCTAAGGACAGGCAGTCCAGTTTGTGCTTTGAATGCATTATTGTCAGATTGGATTTTATGTTTTGCTCTTTGATCTGTGATTGACAGTGAAGCTAGCTTGAGGTAATGTAGTAACTCTACGTATTCAATATGGAGAGTGATACCGTGCAAAGTGATGCCAGTATCTCTACAGAACTTTCTGTGGATGTTGGGGATTTTTCTCCTCCCCATTCCTGCTCATAGTCCAGACCAAAACGGGACCTGAGTCTGAGTGGTGAAAAGATGCTAGCATCATAAGCTAGTAAAGGCTAGCGTATTAAGTTAACAATCCAAAGTGAAACGTTTATTGCGAATAGTTCACTGGATTTAATCCCAATTGCACTCGACCACTGTTGCCTAACTTCCAAGTCCACTGGAAAGTTGTGCAAGCCAGTAGATTTTTGACAATACACCTATGAGACATGCTAAAGCTAACACGATAACAACCGACCGCTACAGAATCAAAGATGGGCGGGGCTTATACTGGAGCTCCAGGGCATGATGATGTGAAATTTCTGAAATGACGCAGGTCTTACACCGGTTGACCAATCACAAAATTCAACTGTAATACCTTGTTTCAAGATGTAGAGGGCACCACACAGACAGTTTTAGATGTGTTTTTTTTTTTTTAATTGTCAAAAATGTGGTTCAGCTCTTTTAAAGCGCCATTTGTAAAAATAAAAAAAGTTGATTTAGTGTTTAGTTACCCTTTAAGATCTAAGAACAAGACTGGTGAAAGCCTCAAACAAAAAAGTCTCCTCATCACCAGTTGGTCAAACATCATATCCACCACATCAAGCTGCTGCTCTACATGTTTGTGCTGCAGTGTTGGCTGATGGTCCCCACCGACTCCGGCGCTGATATTCATCTGTTTACATTGCTCATCCTAATTTTCTGTCAGCTATGGATTCAAGGCGCCTGCAGCATCGGTGGGTTTAAGTCTCAACCCAGCCTCATTACTCCCATCAGCTCTAATTGACAAAGAGGAGTTTGTGTACTGTGTGCAGCGCTGCAGCACGTCTGCAGAACAAATCAGGCTCGGCAAATAACTCTCCGCAGATGTTTATCCCACTTTGCATTGAGAACCATGTTTTTCACTAGTTTGTTTGTATTTTAGCTCATTTCATGCTATTTGTGTCAGGAAGTCAAAACTGTGTTTATGGTGATGGTAAAGAGAGGGAAATCTTCCCCTGAGATTAACAGACTAACTTGTAATTATCCTAATTTCAGGAAGTGATCGTGATTAAACTGGGAGTGATCTGACCAATCAGAAGTCAGGAGCAACTTATTTGCTTAAATGATTTTCCTGACTCATGATTTTTTTTTTTTTTATAAAACTGTGAGATCCTACACTGTGCAGTGTAAATTGTTGGTATGGAGCTAAATGTTGAATTATTTTTAGAATATAGATTTGAAAAAAATATTGGAAAAACAAACTAGTTGGTTCTGAAAGCCTTAAGAACATTTAACAGAATTTTACTTAAATATACAACAAGTGAATAAAAATAAATAAATATAATACAGATTACAGTGTAAATCAGCATTATACACCTTCACATGGCTGCTGTTTCTTCTCCTGCCAATAGGTGGAGCATGTTGGCAGGGTTCTGGCTACAGCTGGTGTGCAGCTCCTCTGCAGCTCTGTGTTTGGCCTGCTTGGTCTGGCTTGCTTTGCTGTTGACAATAGATTAGTCAGAGCTGTCTGTGAGTCTGTGCACGTGTGCGATATTGTGTCTATGTGCTTGACTGAATGTGTTTGGGGACACACAGATCTGCCAGCCTCTGATTTTTTTTTTTTCTTTTCTGTATCAGTTTGGTTCAGTTCCACACACAAGTGTCCCACGCCGCGGGGCAACGGCTAACGCCGTGTTGCCCAGAGGGTGCGTGCGCGACGCACGGCCGTGAGTGTGTGTGGCTGGACGGGGTTCAGACCGGATCCACTGGCCGGCTGGTGCGCTGTTTTGTCTGCAGGAAACCAGTGGGAGTTGGAAATCAAAGATGAGCATTGTTCTTTTTCAGTAACCAACCTTCTGTTTTTTCCCCCCTCATGCATCACACATATGGAGCAAAAGCAGATCATGTTTCCACCGAGCATTTCCAGGAGCAACATGTAACACACACACTCAGTCATTCTTTTTGCTGCTGCCAACAAACCTTAAACGGAAAAAGAAAAAGAGAAAGAAACGCTTTGGTGGGAAACTCCTCCCTCTTAGCTTACCATGTTGTCACACCGATTTGTGTGGTTTTTTTTGTTTTTTTTGTTTTTTTTAATTCAATCTGCAAAAAAATATAAGCCTCTTGAAAATTAAACTCAAACTTTTCTGGTAATTTGGGAATATTTCCAGTTTTTTTGTATTCTAATTTATTCCATGTTGCATCAGTTTTATTCACAAGCCGCCTCATGAAAGGCCCCAATGCATTTTTCTAGCTTTTTGTCCTATTTGAGCCACAGTAGGAAGAAGATTCTCTTCTGAACACTTTTTGGATTTCCTTGTTCAGGGGTTCATAAACTGCAAGGTGCAAAAAAGACGAGTGTGAATTTAGTGAAAATGAGATTTAAAAGCTAGTTAAAGTATTCTCTGTAAACTTTATTAAACTACAGTTACATTTACAACCTTTTCTATTTTAGAAAACTGTTTTTAAGGCTAAGAACAAATTTTGATCAGAAAAAGTGTTCCTCTATAATATCATAGCACATTTTCTAGCAAATGTATGCTTTAGTTTTGATAAGTTTTAATTATGTCATGTTTGTTGGTTTCAGATCAAATCCAGTAAAATAACCAAAAAAAACCAACCTGTGGACACAAAATCTAAAGATATTTGATAAAAGGTATGCAATAAATGCTTAACTGTCAACTGTTCTCAAAATGACAAGAACAATGCTAAATTTTCCAATAAGGGAATTTAACAAGATAAGAAAGCCCAAGAAACGTCTTAATATGATTTACTTTAATTAATGTATTCATTTTTCGTGCCTAAGCTGGCATCTGATTTAAAAATGTACAACTAGATAACCATAATATCGCTCGCCATTTTTGTTGCAAAAATAATGTCAGGTTGGATTTGGAACAGACTGTCAGGTAGCAGGAAAGAATATAAACAAATGTCGGCAGACTCAGAACGCTCCAAAAGTTTCACCCAAAACTCAGTGGTGAATTTCAAATAAACTCCTGCAGAGACTATGTCCTACAAAACGAAATAGTTTCTTTGATTTTGGCAAAGACCGTCATAATCATTAAAAAAGACCACTGGGAACAGTTTTATCAAAATAGATCAAAAGATGTTCGGAGTGGGACTTTAAAATATAAATCATTTATTAAAGTATCTAATTGTACTTTTTTTGTACTCAGATTTAAGAGGAAATATGAAAGACTTAAGAGAGCCCCCTTTTTTTTTTTTTTTTTTTTTTTTTTTTACTTTGAGCTGCCATGATGAGCACATTTCAACCTATGATTTAAATACAGTTCCATTCAAATCAATGGAAATGGAGATACCCATTTTGTAGCAATATATTTTTGCATCCCAAAAAGGAAGAATCATTTTTGCTGAGAAGTTTGCAATTTAGGCCTTAAAAGGCCATTGGAGTGTTGTTTTTTTTCTTCGCAGTAGCTTAGCATATGGGTCAAACTGGAATTCTCCCAAAGATTTATGAAGAATATAAAGCTTAAAGTTGTCACATTGCTGCTAAAACGCAACATTAAAGCAGAAAAAAAAGTTAAACAAAAGAACAACCTGATCACTTGAGTGAAAGTGATGTCGCTGCAGCCATAAACAATCACCTGACATCTGTTCACCTGCTTTTAGCGCTTCAGTGTGAAAACAACTGGCTTTTTGTTGTGGATCCTTGCAGCCATAAATATTCAGATGTCCGTCCACATCACTTACTTCAACTTTACGTAATGCTCGCTCATTGCGCTGAAACCATTCGACCCTCCTGCTCCGTGGCTTTTAACCTTCATTTACGTCCTTTAAAAGGCCCATTTTTAACGGCGTTGTTCCCTTAAAACACTCTGAGACGTTTACAAATGTGGATACAAATGTGCCGTCTGCGAGGCATTTTAGCAAAAGACTGCTTTGATCTTTTGGAGTTCCCTGACTATAAAGGACAACCGTGTGTTAAAGGAGGCTCAGTAATATTGAAAACAACTTCATCCCTCCAGCTGACAGAAGCATTTGAACCACGTCTTTAAGCTTCAGTCATACTTGAACATGCTCTTTTTTTTTTTTTTTTTGTCTTTTTCTACTATTTACTAGTGCATGTCCACCACTGCAGCTGGAAGAGGTTTGATGAGAGATATAAAAGGACTGAGAATAAGCGAAATAAAAGAACACTGGAAAAAATGTCCGTAAGAAAAAAAAAAACTGTAAAATGATGACAGTTTGCAACCGTAGTCATGAAAAAGGAAAACAGCTTAACTAACTGGTGACTTTCCTAAAGTCACAAAAACTTTTGTCATCACTGTAAAATCCTGACGATCTATGCTACCATTTTTTTCTTACCGTAAAAATAAATGTACTCTTTGTTTATTTTGTCATAAAATGTAAAATGTAAAATTCTGACAACTTAAGCTGCCAGTTTTCTTCTGTAAAAATTAATGTATATTTTTGCATTTTTTTTCAATCTAGCAATGTATTTTTCAAAGGTTAGTGCATTACTATTATCAGTAAAAAATAGAAATATTACCCAAAAAGAATAGGAAAAAAAGCCTTTTTTTACTATAATCTTTAAAGTAACACCTTATCTTTTACAGTGAAATTCTGGCAACCATAGCTGCCAGTTTTATTTACCATAAATTTACAGTAATTTTTTACAGTGAATGTAAACTTGATAACTTTGTAAATGTTTCAAGTTGAACTTTTATTAAACAAAAAGTTCCAAACAAAGTATTATTTTCTAGTTTGTTTTAGGCCAGGGGTCCCCAAAATGTTTCTTGTGAGGGCCACATAACTGTTTCCTTCTCTGATGGGGGGCCGGGGTTGGTTTATAGGCTAACATAAAACATGTAACAAATTTTAATAATCCCGTTCCGTAACCTTCACGTTCGGTGGGTCTTAATTGTGTGGCCAGATTTGAAAAATTAATAAATAAAAATCATAGGTCACTGATAGTGTTTGGGGGCCGGACCAAATGTGGAGGCGGGCAGGATCAGGCCCGTGGGCCGTAGTTTGGCGACCCCTGTAGTTTTAGGTATCTGTGTAGCACTGTTTTAGTAGTTCTCTAGTACATGACTGATCCTTATTTTACTGTAGTCGAGGGTTCTTGCAAATATTTTTTGTTTTGGTATATTTTATGGAATTCTAATCTTTACCCCGGTGTGTGTCATGGACCGTGAATTAACTCCTGAAATAATGAAGCAGTCGATTCTGCAGGAGTTGTTTATGCATTGACCACTCGGTGAAACCCCGCGCTCTCCTCCTGATTCATTATTCTGCAGGAGAGTCACCGTGGAGGTGGGAGAGGAGCCCTCTCACCCTCCCTCTGCCCTTGCCTCTGCCTCACATTGCTCTTCGTTGAGTAGCCACTGGGAGTGCGTGGTCCCAGAGCAGCAGGCTTTTATTGTGATTGAGCCTGGCCCTTACCAAGAATGATGTGGGAGGAGGCGGCCTGTTTCCCGCAGATGGACCGACGGCCCAATCTTCATATGCTTCAACTGCTTACAGGAAAAAAACAATCAGGAAAGAACTTGGGCTGCACAACTAGAGGAGAAAAAACATCCCTGTTATGAGCGTTTAGTAAAGAAGAAATGTTATCCTATCAGATAAGGTGTTCAATAGAAAATAGGAGGAATTCAATTTTTTAAAGTAACAATAAATGTTCAAATTAGTCTCAAAAAACAGGAATGTTGTGTATAAATGAAGAGATTAGAATTCACTCACTTACAGCTATAAAGCTTTTCTAGATCTTAGTTACTATGCCGTCATCTCAGGCAAATATAGTATTTTGACTTCTCTATTAACAGACGGTCCTGAAACTTTTTGGTGCATGCAGATGGGAAGAAATACCAAGGTCATAGACCGCTTGGCGATCCCGAAGAGGAAAATGAACATACACTTTTCTTACGGGCATACTGTGAGATCATAGCAAACACGTAGACAACACGTAGTGGTAGTAATAGTGAGAAGAAGGTATTCTGTACAGATTTCTCATGTGTTTGACCAAATCATTGGAACTGCGCAAGGGCCCCATGAGTACTATTCCAATGTTAAATGCATGCCCTTTGCACATTCTTTGACTGTTGAAATTAGGTAATTAGACAACAGGGTGTAGTCTGTATCAGCATCCTGCTATCATTCTGCAGGTGCTTTAATATCACCTGCACCGTACGATGGATATTACCTGCACCGTACGACAGCATCACCCATACGTCATGAGTTTCTATAACTTGCATTATCCTTACGGATACATTTCATGGTATACCACACACACAAAATCGTGCAGCCTGTTTTATGACGTCCCTTAAGGTGGCTGTATGAACCAAAAAGGAACTGCAAGACACACATGTGCTTCTCTCTAAACCCACCACCAAAAATCTCGCAGCACTTGGAGTAAAACTTGGTACGGGTGTATGCGACTAAGGCTTTAGCAGTAGTAACCTGTAGATCAAAATGCTTTTGTATCCTTGAAACAAAAGACTTTTTGTTAAACTGCTGAGTTGTCCAGCTGCTGCAAATGTCTATCATTACCAACACACAATCTTACAGGATCAGGTCATCATGCATGCAAACAATCCACTTTTTGTTTTGATTCTATCAGACAAAAATGATACTTAAGGACAAAAAAAACTACTGTTTAACCAGCATGGCTGAAACTGCTGGAGATGTGCATGAAAAATACATTCAGCAACAGGCTGGACTCACTAGAACTAGAAGAATAAATCAGTTCGTAAGACAACAATAAGGAAAGGTTTGATCCTGAACAAGAGTGCATGTACGTCCTTCAGCATCGATGCAATTATAACTCAGTTACTTTACCACAACTATAAATATTAACAAAGAGTTGATCAGAGTTAAACTAAAACGATATAACAAAAGGAACTAGGGGAGAATTTAGGGCTTTTTAGAACTAATTGTAGTGTTTGAAAATATACTGCATAAATTAATGTTATTTAGCTGTGTCAATTTATTTGAATCATTTCCATTACATTTAAATAAAATTTCCACAACAATCATCTTTTGATTAAAATCATTATTTTAATTATGATTATGCTTTTTTGGGGGAACATCTAAGAACTCATGTCATGTTCTGCAATCAATTTGTTAAAATATTACTATGTATCAAATTAAATTTTTATGTCAAGTAAACAATCGACTCAAATTTAAAATTTTATGAACACTAATCATTATGTGTAACATATTACAGAACTTTTGTTAATTGATTCAGTGTTCCACTTTTTTCAGTGTAGGATATGGCATGTTTTCTCAACAATTGGAATAAAGAAATATTCAGAAATTGAATTTTAAGCTTAAATTTCTTTATAAGTGTTCTCCATCATGAGAACAATGTCACAAAACATGCTAAAAAAGCACCAAAACACATTTTTTATCTAAGTGAGGAAATTTAAAAGAGAGAAAAAAAGTGAGTTTTCATATTAGTAACCTTCTTGTTGTGACTGTTCATTCTCAGCTAAATATTTCACATTTTCCAGTATAGTAATTTATCCAACAAACATATTTTAGTCATAACCCCATTTGTATATTTAACTATATTACAGCATTTATTATCAATGAATGCAGAATATTGTATAAAAACCCGTATAAGTGAGTGACAAGAACAAATTGCTCAATAACTTTTAATATTCTGACTATTTAATAAAGTCTAGATTTTTCCATTATAGTTGAGGAAAAGCAATAAATGCAGCACCAACACCAGCAGCTGTGGCTGAACTGATACTTGTGTATATCATGCAGACACACTCTGAACACAGACGGATTCCCATTCTGCTCACTCCTCTGTGTTCCCGGCTCAGGGCCGTCCGTCCGTCTGTCCGTCCAGGGTTAGGAGCTGCGTTAAACACATCATGTCCTTGCTGCGTGTGCAGTCACTTTTTCGTCACTAACCCTCTCCGGCTTCTCCTCACCTCTTTTCATCTCTGGGCATTTATCTCTGCTTCCATTTCTGTCCATTCCGTTAATTGAGTTGATTCCCTTCGCTTCGCTTTCTTCAGCCCTCCGCGGCAGGTCTCTCTGCCCTCTCTCCCCTCATTTGGCCTCCGGCAGACAGAGGCTGAGAAGAAAAGGAGAAGAGTGATTGAGCATTTACAACTCTCCTGGAAATGTCATTGCCAAGGCTTCGTCACTGCGTCAGCTTTTATTGCCTTCTACCAGGAACCTTCAGATTGGAGGGCCATTTCATCTCTTTGGACACTCGGCGAGAATAATTCTCCATGCTGAATCTTCTTATATGACCACGGACAGTCAAAAAGCCGTGCACAGGCTCCGTGCATTGTCTAATATAGCTGTGCTTCGTCCAGCCATACAGTAAAAGTATGTTTATGTGAATGTGAATGATCATTTCCGTGACCCTCAATTGGAGGAGGGAAGGCAGGAAGAGGAAGAGCGATAACGTGAGAGAGCAGAGGGGAAATAGGGAAGGGAAGGACAGCAAATTGAAAAAATTACGACAACAGAATCCATCAGGGCTAAGAAAGTCCTCGTGGTGGAAAATACTTGATCGGGTGATGCGAGGCGGAGTGTGTTCTCCACAGCCATCGCGGCGGTGAAAAAGGGTTTCATTGGAATTTTACATCTGCCTGGAAATGAGCTGCATGTAGTTGTTAGAGCGAGATTAAGATGGACTCAAAGTGCTTTACATACAGTAGCCTTCCATTTCAAGCAACATTATCAGGAACACATTTTAATATCAGGTTGAAATACAGCAGAGCGGTAACAGCCCTGCCATCACCATCTTGCATCTGGTCCCACCGAGCGGGAGAAAAAATAAATGGTGCTATAATACTTAAAGCAGGGACTGTTGCAGTGGCAGTAAGAGCAGTACATTTGTACCAACGGTACAACTTAAGAGCCTACATTTATTATGGCGGGAGAGTTGGTGTGTGGTCCGTTCTCAGGAAGAGAGTCAATGAGAGTGTTGAGAGCTGCGAATGAGGTTCTTAACCAGACCTACCGAGGAATATGTGGTTCGAGGCATTTCACTGCTGCTGTGATGATTACAAGTATATATTAGAAAAAATACAAGAACGCCAAAGAAAAAGAGATTTTTTCAAGAATATCTGGTGACAGGAGGCTGAAAGTCATTAGCCAGACGCAGAAATTCCACAAGATTTCAGAGCTGTAGCCAGCACTTTTATTGAAACTTTTTTTAGTGTTCAGAATAAGCTTAAAATGCATCAAAAGAAGCTAAACACTTTAATAAAAGATATTAACAAGAGTGGTCATTTGTAAAACTGTTAAAACTTTTACATTGCAGCTTTAGCTACACCGGAGCTTTAGCTACACCGGAACTTTAGCTACACTGGGGCTATAGCTAAACTGAAGCTTTAGCTACATTTGAACTTTAGCTACACAGGAGCTTTAGCTACACTGGAGCTTTAGCTACACTGGAGCTTTAGCTACATGGGGCTATAGCTACACCGGAGCTTTAGCTACATTTGAACTTTAGCTACATTTGAACTTTAGCTACATTAAAGCTTTAGCTACACCGGAACTTTAGGTACATTGGAACTTTAGCTACATTGGAGCTTTAGCTCCATACCAGTGTTTACTTTTGACTGCAGTTAGCCTCCGCTAACCCCTTTATGCAATCAATGTGAATCAGCTCTGTCAGAAAGAAAAACGGCTTTGGACCAATACAAAATTACTTTTGAAATAGTAATGTGTTGTATATCTGTGAAAAGCCACTTTATAGTGTTACTTACGAGCGCAAACTTCACATTGATCGTGTAAGGAGTTACGGTATGTCAAAGAGTATTGTAGATTTTGACAGAAAAACCTCTGGTTGTAAAGGTTCAAAGCTTAAAAAAATAAAAAATCTTATCTGTTACGGTTGCTGGCTAGATTTTTTTTCATCAAAAGTATTTTTTGAGCGAAATGTGTCGGGGAAGAGGTGGTAGTGCTGGGGGAGGGTGTTCCGATTTTCCGGTTTTGGACTTCCTTCTGGCTAATCACTTTCAGCCTTTTCTGCCACCAGATCCCCCTCAATTTTGTTAGTAGTTCAGATTTTTTTTATATTCATTTTTGCTCATTTTACCTTTTTTTTTTTAGAAAGTAAAGCTATCTTTTAAAATTGTGGCATATACTTACATAGCATTTTATTACCTTCTTACAAGGCCCAAAGTGCTTAATAGTCCTAATACCAGTTACCCACACACATTCACACACTGATAGAAGCTCTACTGCGGAACGCCGTCAACAACCTATAGCCACCAGGAGCAATGTGGGGTACAGTGTCTAGCCCAAATACACTTCAACACATTGGCGGGCAGGGCAGAGAGTCGTCGTTGAAGCCGTCAGCCTGTGCGGCTAGGATCTTCTTCCCTGACATCTGAATCACATTTATTTACTGCAAAGTCAGGTGGATAGCCAACAAAAACCACAATACTCCCAGTATGTGTATATTTTTCAGGAGCTAGCATGGTGAGATGTTGTGGTGAAACAGGGGACCCACAGAAATAAGGGGAGAACAGAAGACAAGTCTTTGTATGAAAAAGTCAATCTTTTGTTTGCAGTGTGTCGCTCTGGGCATGAACAAATTAGACTCTCTTTCTCACCAGCTGCCCTTTCCTGAAGTGTTAACCTCTTGCTCTTAGCACAAACCAATTACTAATTAGAAGGGATTTCTTCCTCAATAGCACAATCTAATACAATCATTCCTATTTTATGACGTTTAACAAAAGCATGTTGACATTATCAAAAAATACTAAAAGTTAATTCTAGTATGAATGCATTTTGTGTTCAAAAACAGCAACTTTGACACACTACCCTCACCAGCACCCCTCACTCTTAAGACACAAATGGTTTCTTCCAACATCCAACGTGGTTTCAGGTCCCTGGACAAACACTTGCTGGAATACCCTGGAGATTAAAAGGACAGGTGAACTCCAATTATTTCAACACATTAATATTGAATGCACTTTAAGGTTAATCATTGCTATGGAGTGGGTGGAAAACTCATGTTTTCACAGGCTACTATTAACTAAGATGATCTCCAGTAGCTGCACCTGATGAGATGTCTAGGCCGCTGGAGGATTGGTAGTCACATAAAAAACATTAAATAAACTACTCAATACCGTGTGAAATCCTTTAAGTGTTATAGCCATATATTTTAACAGGTAAATGGTCAATAGAGTGATTAATTGCTGTTCAAATTCAACTTAAAAAAATCCTCTTTATCAGCTTTTTATTTTTGTTAAAGTTGGCTTTATACAATGGGAACAAATCTGGAGTCTGGAGGATTTTTATTATTGAAACAGTTTTATGTTTGCAGTATGGCACCAGAATGTTCCCCACAATAATCTTCACAAAAAAATGAAGATACAACTAATTGTTAGATGCTTGAAATAATATTTGAAAGAAGAATGGCTTTCCTAATTTTATTTAAAAATTGAAACAAATCGCCTATCTTACATAAATGTAATAGGAAGTTAAAAGAAAGCCAAAAGAGCAAAAATCTCAAATGTTTTCATATATTTAAACTTTCAGTGATCATTTCGTTATATTCTTGGAAAGTTCCCTACATCATGCTTTTTTCAGCATTTTCTGGTACTGTAGTAATTAGGTGCCTGATTAAAAAAAAAAAAAACATTGAAGTCAAAATGATATTTGACTTCACAATGACATTGCTGCAGGAGAAAACTGATAGTGCTTTACTGCCATAATTTAAGACTAAAGGTGCATGTGACTCTTTAAGCAGTGGTGGTAGTGCAGCAGCATTTATGACCTTAAAAACAGTAGCTTCAACACATTATCCAGAGAAACATAGACGTCAGAACCAAAGCTACAGAAATCCATCTGCAAGCATCCCTGCATTGGAACTATTTATGTAGGTTTATGGGTTTAACTGCAGCCAACAGCATCAGGTATACACAGCTTTCAGTCATTTCTAGTTACTTAATTCTTGCTTTTCCGTTCTCTGAGGCATGAAAAGTTCCACCCCAAAGAGCTTAAGGCAAACACATTGATTATGACTAAGTACAGGATGATTGGACCATCTGTTCTCACACCGTGGAACATTATAGGCCAGCCATAGTAAACATATGTTGCACTGAGGCTTTGGAGTGGGGCACTTGAGTGTTTTGGCCTTTTCATTTGACTTGCAGATAGTAATAGTAAATCTGCCCAGAAGCCAGAATTATTCTGTTGATTACGCCTGACCTTGATGAGTGCCAGGTATTTCTCAGCGTGCTGCAGATTACATCACAGCCACTGGTCTGGAAACTCTTCCGTTTTGGAGAATGCTTCTGTACTTTTCTCTGCTTGGAATAATTTGGGACATTTTTTTATATATATATTTTGGTCTTTACTTTCTTGTTTTCTTGGGAAAAAAAAGAAAAGACAACATGCCTTATTAGCGCCTTATAAATGAATTACTTCTGGTTGTGCTTACTGATGTCTAAGCGACTTTAAAAGTTATGAGTCAAAATTGTCTTTTTTTGTATCATTGCAAACAACACTTAAAGTATTGTCACCATGCTAACACGGCTAACATATAGCAAGTGGTGTCTGACTTTGTTTTCTTACAAGTTGCTAACAAGGTTGTGAGTTAGTGTGGTCACAGTAGGCTAATGTTTGTCTTTGCAGCCTTAGTCTGTTTGTCACGTGTTGCAAACAAGGTTGGGTGTTATTGAAAATGTTCTAACATGTAACAGTTTCTGGTTGTTTTCTTTCTGTGTTGCTAACAAGACTGAGGGTTGTAGACACAGTAATGTCTGTTTCAGCGGTAGCTATAACATTGTTTTTTATAAGTCAAAAACCGTCACAGCTGACGTGTAGCGGTTTCTGACTTTGTTTTCTTTACGTGTTGCTAACAAGGTTTGGAGTTAGCGTAGTCTCAGTAACATTTGTTTTACCAGTATCAGTATTTTTTTCACGTGTTTTAAACGAGGTTGGATGCTATTGTAAATGCGTAAACATGGATAACGTGTAGCAGTGTCAAACTGTGTTTGCTTCACATGTTGCTACCATGTTGGGAGTTAGCATAGTCACAGGAATGTTTGTTTTAGTGGTATCAGTCTGTTTTTTACCTCTCACAACCAAGTTTGGAAGTTATAGGTATTGTGAAGATGCTAATGTGTAGTGGTGTCTGACTTTAGTTTTTTTTATATGTTACTAGCAAGGTTGGGAATTAAAATAGTAACAGTAACGATTGTTTTAGCAGTATCACTCTGTGTTTACTGTGTTACAAATTGGATGCTACACTAAATACGCTAACATGTAGCGATGTCTGACTTTGTTTCTTTATGTGTTTTTAATTGGGTTGGTAATTAGCATCGTCACATAAACATTTGTTTTTAGTAGTGTTAGTCTTTTTGCATGTTGAAAACAAATTTGTGAGGCACAGATATTGTGAATATGCTAACACGGCTAACACTTGTAATGTGGCTAACGTATAGCATGTTACAAACAAGTTCCACAGTTAGCGTGAACGCATTTAATAAAGTCGGACTGACCGACTTAGAAACAGTAAAACAATATTAAAAGTTGTTCAAAACATGCTGTATTTTATAGTTTTTAAGTGGTGTACAATTTCATCTGTATGCATAAATTGTCCAATTTCACATAACAGACTTTCTGCTTGTGAAGGACCAAAGTCTTTCAGGTTTCCAACAATGCTGTAGTGAATTTGATGAGATATCTACAGCATCTCTGTTTGCTGTCTGTCTGCTAAAAATACTCCAACCTAACCTTTCTTCCAACCGCGTGGTTCAACAAACTGCTCCAAGGTGCACTGCAGCACCCATAAACCTGACAATCAACGTCTGTGTGTGTGTACTCTCATATCATCATGTCTATGGCCAACAAAGGCACAATCACACAGGGTGTGTTGTTGGCACCTGTCGTCTACTTTATGTTTGAGACAGATTGAGGTTTTGTTCTTTTATTCTTCTCCAGGGAGACCTTTTTTTCCCAATCCAGTCGTGGTAGAGGAATGCCTCTCTACTTAATCCTGGCAAGAGATCTGGACTCAGGCTTACCTTATTCTCCTGTCCTTTTCAGTTGGTGCTCTTTTTTTTATGTCCTTTCAGCCCCAACTGCCTGTTCAAATCCAAAAATAAACCCACTCACTGGCAGATTATCTCAGGAAGCCTCTGGTGTTTTGTTTTCTTCTATTTTTTTTTGCCCTTTCTCACTTTCAATTGGGCTCTCTTTTCTCTTTGTCTCTTATTAATCCGAGAAAATCTTAATTTGTGTCATTGGGAAAAAAAAAAAAAGAGAAGCAGGTTTATTTTTACAAAAAAATAAGGAATTTGGAGTGTTTAGTGTGGTGTTTGCCTAACCATAGCATAAACTGAATTTGTGTGTAATTTATTTAAAGAGTGGTGTTGTAGGTTTCCTAAGAGGGCGATCCTCTACAGGCTGAAGAATGGCCTGATCCTCCCATTGTGAGGGAATCAAAAGAAAACCTTGTGCAGGAGGGTTTTGGTTGGGGAGCCGTCTGTTTTCTCCCCATGTCTGTTGCCGTTTGATCCAGCAACAACTCTGAAAGCCTGGAAACTGTTTTCAGTCAGTGTTTGATTTACTGCTCGGTACTGAAAGGGGGAAAAAATGGTGACAGCTATATTTCTAAATCTGAAGTTAGGATAAATTCACAGATCCCTCTGCAGCATGTTTACTGCATGGGCATGTTGAGCTCACACTGAATAGGCGGATTTTTCATCGCAACCAGGGGAAGATTTAGCAGTTGTTTTTTTGTTTTGGTCTCAGGCTGAAACAGATGTTGGGTTTTGCACCTTCTGCATCTTGTAGAATTCCGCATTCTTTTTGTGTCGCAGCTTTGGCCCTGATCCAATTCCAGATCCTTTGATTTTGAGTATTTGCTGATACTAAATCCCAATCTGATACTTTTGTAACATATTTACTTATTTAAAATATAAAAAAACATTTACTACACTGAAAAAACTAAAACGTTGGATCACTTAAAAAAACAAGTTAGAATTTTGAAATTACAGTTTTGAGTTGATGGTTTACTCAACTCAAAAATTTAATCTGACAAAAACTATAATATTTTTAAATGTAATACATGACTGAACTTTTGTTAATTGATGCAATGCTTCACTTATTTCAGTTTAAAAAGATTCAGATTTACTTCAATTTTTAATACCCTTCTTTTATCATTTAACACTTAAACAAAGCATTTTGGCTTGAACAACCAAGTAAAATGGTGCAACTATAAACGACAAAAAACATTAAAAGTAATAAAAAAGGATGAGAATTAGACGGGAGAAAGTTTGGTTACTGTACCTTTAATATTTTCAGAACTATCAAAAGTTTTTGATCATTTATTATCCTTATCTCCAGTAAAAATTCTTAAAAATTAAGGACAAATCTTAAAGTTTTATTTTGTGGCATTAACATGATGATGAGATTTCTTCGATCAATGTAAATATATATATATATATATATATTTTTAGCTACTTTTTCCCGGAGCTTGCACTTTGTTTACGCTCCCTTGGCAGCCGTTTCACTGTGGTCTCTCTGTTGACAGCACAGAGAGCTGTTCTCATTAAAACCAACAAAACGTAATCTTTTTTTTTTTTTTTCCATGAAATATCATCTTAAGTCATTGTCAGTCAAGTCATTTATTAAAAGAGTTACTGAATCTCTGAGTATCCTGCTAACTTCATCAAAATGTTTTTGTGCGCCTTACTGGCACTTTACTGGAATAAAATGTCATAATCCATTCATGATGGACTTTCTAGTAAAGAATGTATCTGGATTAATAAGATTGAACCATAAAATGCTGATCATCAAAAGCATAAAATAAATACCCGATCCTTGATTGGGATTCCACATTCGATTCAGATCGAGTCTGAAACTACGTCCGGCTTCTGATCGTATGATCAGATACAGGCATCCTTTAGAGCTGCCAAATAGCTTTTGTCCCAAACCTAATTTTTCTGATAGTAAAATTACATTTTACAGATAAAGTCCAGGTTTTATGAGTGTTATTGTGTTTATTTTGATATTTTTACCTAGAAATTCATCCGAAACCCCAAATCTTAAAGGCGCCTTCTTCCTCCTCCTCTCCTCCCTGTATTCTCCTATGTGTCCTGCTGCAGAGGATTTGGTGTCAATTAAGGATCAAAGTTGTAAGTGCTACACAGCAGGGCCAAGCAGTGTCTGAACTGCTGCCCAACAACGGGGCCACTGGAGCATAAAATGGATGCCAGACACACTGTTCAGATAACAGACCATCAGCTGGATATCTGGACGATGAACTATCCTGATCCCCAGCCAGCCCCGGCTCCATCCGTCACTTCAGACTAATGGAGCTCCGCGCTCACAAAGGACCACTTAAAAAGGAGGCTTCTGGGTGATCATGAGGCCTAACTAAGCCAACGTGGGTGTTAACTTGAAACTGCTCATCGCCTGGTTTGGGAACAAGCACAGAGGGGGTAAAGTAAAGCCAGGCCACCACCTCTATCACTGACACCCCTTCAGAGAACAGAAACAGTTTGGTGTGCCTCTTTTGCAGAGGGTGTATGGTCTACTGTGGCTTTGTTCTACCTTTATATGTTTCAAGAACACTTTAATTTCAAAAACATCTGTGATAAGTCCCATTAATAGTATGATCTGGTGTCCTTAGTATTTGTACCAAAATGCCCTTGAGCCAAATGTCAAAACCTATTAGGTTATTATTAATTACATTATGCATATTTTTAGTATTAGTGAGTAGACAAATGTTTATATCTTATGCACATATAAATATATATATATATATATATATATATACACATATCTCTTATGTATATATATATGTATATATATATATATACATATATATATGGCACATTCAAGTGGACAAGTCTTAAAAAGGAGTGAGCTGTGGACAGAAGCAGCCATGTGTCAAAGCTGCGTAGAAATAAACGTGAGACTTAGATGTGGGGGTGGGGGTCATCCAGCATTGCAGTCACCTTGGAACTGTGCGTAAAATGCATAAAAAAAATGGCAAACACCGTGTTTACCACATCTACCCTTGGAGGCAGATGAGAATTCCGCAATAGTGTAAACACGGTTGTGTGAGCATCTTTTTATTTTCAAAATGTAGCAGTGCAAGTGCACATTTGAGCTGGACCACATCATGTGGTTATTTCTGGGAAGCCCTGTGGAGCTAATTACCTCATGAACCTTGTTGGTAAACTTGGACCATCTGCTTCAGCTTTGCTAGAAATATGTACTCAGTCTCAATTGTTGTAGAATTGTAGCTTAATACTTTGTTACTTCATATCTAAATTCTTTTCATTTTTGAAACAACAAAGTACTGGCAGCATTGTTATTTTATTCTGAAACCCAGACCTCCTTTTCTGAGGATATAAATGCATTTCCAAATTAAAGATTAGTTTTGTCTTTATTAATAAAAACTGCTTTACTTACTTCAAATACTCCTATTTTGGTACTTAGCGATGAGAGAGAGAAGCTTCCTTGGGAATTCATGCTTTTAACCCTGTCATTTTCAGTGCTTTGCTTCTCCTACCGTGAGCTATTTACTTTGTCACCACAAAGAAATTCTTTAAATACATCTTCCTGTTCTTCATCAGAGCTCATCAAACGCTTAAAAAAAACACAAAACATAAAGGTGGAAAGACAAATCCACTAGATTCCACATTGTATTTTATTGAATAAAAACAGCCAAAAATTTCAGGATTAGCAGTCGATGAGACGATTTATGTTTTGTATTATATACACAGGGCACGTGTCACACAAGCAACAAAGCAATCCTTGAATATGATTTTAGCATATGATAGATGGATGGATAGATAGATACTTTATTAATTCTAAGGGAAATTGGTTGTGGTAGGTAACCCATACAAGACATATTGCCTAATGCTTGGCAGCAGCCACGCAAATCTTGCAGCGCTAATTGCCCTGAGAAAACACTAAAATGAAGCATCTTCGATCTGTTTTGCATTAAAATGGAATAGATTTAAGTACAAACAAAAATACATCAATATAAAAGCGCATTGATATAAAATAGACGAAAAGGTCCACACAAACGGACTCCCACAATGTCAGCCTGGTGGCGGTTGTGTGTCATCGCACAGTGCTCTACAGGACAGTCGGGGGGGACCAAGAAAGAGAGTCATCAAGGCGCTGAATCTAAGGGAAGGTTCATGAAGGGGGGAGGAATATAGGTTTTCATGACAATGGGTTCTGCTTATTGGACTTTCAACGGGTTGTTTTGGTTTGGTCGAGGGAGTGTGGCCTTGGCTCTGGGGTTCCTGATGAAAGATGATTGTTTAGGCGCAAGCAAACACAGCTTCTCCCTGCCTGCTGAATGTCCAGGTGCTGCTTTATGGTGGAATATTCACTGATCAGGTCAATTTTCATGGTTTCCTCCAAGTCGAGTAGTAATTTGCTCCAAGTTTTCAATTTCCCAAAGAAGACTTTGGTGCGATACACGTGGGCAAGCAGAGCATCAACATGCTCTCCTGATAACTGATGTGGACACATGGTGTGTCCACATCAGTTATAGGGCAGCGACAGTAGAGTCACACTGGATTGTGGCTAACCAACAAAAGAGCATGCACTTACAGTAGGGACAGGTCAGGTGCAAAATGTTGTAGTGGTGCAAATTTTGCAAATCTTGCTCCAGGCTCCAAGACTTGGTCTCATATAATTCTGGCCGGGCACAAACCGCAATTATTAATTTCTCCTACTTGATCAGTTTTTAATTGGTTGGCACTTTTGTGACTGGTTTAACTTAGTAGTGTTCAATGGCCACACGATTTGTACGTAGAGCCTGAAAATGGTTCTAAGAACCTTCGTAGGGATGTATGTCCAACGTGCTTTGAACATGGAAGCCCAATACGCACATTGACCCAATTTTAGACTTTTCATTAGAGGTGGATGCTTGAATGTGTGTGAACGTAGCATTACTCTCTTTAAATTTTGTGAAATCTTAAAATGAAATTAAATGTGGAGGAACATCAGAAGAAGAACAAAGCTGACTTTAGATTTAGACCTGAGATGTTAAGATCATGTGTAAACTTGATCATGTGTAAACCTTCCAGCTTTCAGTTGTTGTGAGAAATTTTGAGCCCGATGTAATAGTATGCATGAGTTGGGTTTGGCGCCTCTCTGCATGTGATCTGTGTTTGGGTGTGAAAGCGAGCTGTCTGATTTGACTCCTGATAAATCTTCCCCTGCTGCTGCGTCAGAATGTATTACTGAGCCAACAGCCGGGGCCAAATCCATTTTTATCTGAGTGCAATTGATGTCACTCCAACTTCCCAGTAAAGTGCCTCTGCCAGGGCACCAGATGTGCGTTTTTCCCTCTTTGTGTTTCCAGGTAAGACCGCTGCGTTTGACTGCATTTGTGTACGTGTGTGTATGCGAGGTGAAAGGTGAATCGATTTCCTCAAGATGACTTTGGGAAGGAATAGGGCTGTCTGCGGAGAAATGATGGCGGTATGTGCCAGTCCACACGCAGATCCTGCTCTGACAGTTGGCACAGGTTAACCTTAATTCCATGACTGTGGCGGGAGGCAGCGATTCGGAGATTTAAGGAGGCGTCGCTTCTTGCCACAGTGCAACGTGCACCCCACCCTGCAGGCAGACGGAGCGGTCGCCTCTGATGATACCATCACGCTGTGTAACGGCTTCAAACAGCCCGTTTGCCTTCACATCATCTACTCCCACTTACTGACAGCAGATGATGGCCATTCATCAGTCCAAATGTCCTCACACGCCACACTCTGTGTCACAGTTAGCAGGAGAAAGGATGAATTTTCAATACATGTGGCACTCATATTTCATCTGGCTCCCTTCCTGTCTTGCATATGCTCTCACCCTCGGTAGTTTTTGCAGCTGTCTTATGGTTTCTTTAGCATTTCTCACAGGGATATTGGCACATCTTTAGGGTTGCTGTGGGTTTCACCTGCTGTTTGATGATTTTTTATTCATGGGATTTTTCTTATCCGCAACATGCTCTCCTAAAAACAGGTTTTGACTCAAGCTTTTTTTTTTTCTTTTCATGTCATATCTGGCCAAAAATGGGCTGTAAGATCTTTAAAAAAATAATTTCTGCCAAGGTTTGTGGGGTTCTGACAAAGCCTGCATACAAAATCGAAATCGCTCTCATGTCAAGAGGGTCAAATGCATCTGTGCTGCATGTGACACGGGCATTTCTGCATAAGCACAAGGTGTCCTTTGGCATTGGCAAAATGATGCAATATTAGACACAGTAAAGGCAGCCAGTGCCACTCAGATGCGTATCCTTTGGAGCGAGCAGAAAAGTCCTTGTGAAGTGCCAGGAGACACAAACAAACTCATGTTTGCGATGACCTTTGGGAAATTAGTTTTTCACTCCTTTGTTTACAGTCACTCTGTGTTTATTTTTGATGTGACTTGCTGCTCAGTGAGGTTTTTAAAAGCTAATTTCTCCTTGTTTGAGTCGGGGTTGTGTGAAGTATTTGAAAGTGGCCTTACTTGCATTAAATTGCTGCTTCTTGGATTGGTGCTTCATGTTGGACTCTGATGACCTAGACCAGGGGTGTCCAAATCAAGTCCTCGAGGACCAACGTCCGGCTGGTTTTCCAGAAACCCTGCCTTATCTGCTGCTGATACCTGGATCAGGTGTGTTTAGCCAATAAGAAGCTTCTCTTGCAGGTTGGTTGGAAAACATGTAAGACATCGGCCCCCTAGGGCTGGAGTCCTATGGAATATTGATGTTTTGACAAACACAGCGGTTTATAGGAATCGAATTGTAGAACATTTCATATGAGGGGGTGAAATAGGGACAGAAGACCATTGAATGGTGGCAAATGAGAACAGCAGAGGGGAAGGTCATTATAAATGAAAATATGATTATTTCAAACAGTTTTATTATTATTAACAGTTCAATAATGAGAGATCTTGAAAGTGTGATTGAAAGATGTAATAGTAAAACAGGAATTTGTCCATGAAATAGTTCATAATCTTTGGCGACCTTGCATGCTTGAGATGACCTCAGACCAAATAAAGAGACCCCAAATGCTGATGGTGAGGCCAGACTGCGCCAAAGCAAAGGGTCGGGAGGGAAAATGGGGCGGAGTTGGGCCGTTGAATTGTCCGGAATGCGGATAAATGAGCGTCTGAATTTAGAGACAGTAATTTGAATGTGATTGTCTGTGAAGAAAGTTAGAACTTTTGCTGTCAGCTCAAAGTAGGGACTAATTGACATACCTTAAGATAAGGTAGATCTTCACTAAAACATTTTTTTTTAGCTGAAGTGCTATTACTATTAAAGGGTAACACAACAGGGAAGTTGGGGGCTGACTCCACTCTCTGCCCAAACTTGAAAAAAAAGGGGTGGGCTGTGTGGGGGAGGTAGTTTGGATCTGTGATTGGCAGTGAAGTTAGCTTGAGATAATGTAGTCACACTTTGTCTTGAATTTGGAGAATGGTACTAAGAAAAATGATGCCAGTTTCTCCACAGAACTTTCTGTGGAGGTTGAGGGTTTTTCTTCTGAGGCAAGCGTTGATGGTGCAGACTGAATAGGAACTATAAAATGATGCTAGCATCATACGCTAACAAAGGCTAACACATTAAGCAAACAATCCCTAGTGAAATAATCATTTCAAACCCAATCACCAAAACAGACCTGATGACAATTGCACTAAACTACTATTGTCTATTTTTTTTATTTGAACTTTTTTGTTTCTGTTTTTAACTATAAAGCGCTTTGAGCTACTTTTGTATGAGAAGCGCTTTTTATAAATACATTGATTTGATTTTTATTTGTTGCATGGTCTCACACACACTCTCATAGGGAGAATTTAGAGTAACCAGTTAACCTTTAAAGTATGTTCTTGGACTGTAGGAGGAAGTGCCTGCAGAAAACCCACGCATGTACAAGGAGAACATGCAAACTCTACACAGAACAATCCCAGTCGGGATTTTTCATGCATCTTATTTTCAGTAATTTAACAATTTTTTTTAAAAAACGGGGCATAATGGCACAACATATCTAGGCTTAATTCGTCATAATAGGAAATGCTGACATCTGTCCGTGAACAGTTGAGTGAACAACACAAAACAAGTGTCAATAGTTAAAGCAGTTTCTGTGTCGACTGGTTCCAGTTGGGGGCATTCTGGTCTTGGTTTGTACAAAGCATGGGATGTTTGAGTGTTTATGTTCACGGAGTTGAAAATTAATATTTGGTGGATAGTAATAGAAAGAAATAGCAAGCGGGATGGTGGAAACGCAAAGAAATCCCATGGTTCGTACAAGGCCCCTCACATACACTAATAGTCATTTTCACAGCAATGAAATTTCAACATGATGAAATTGCCGCTAGATCTGAGACTATGCTGGAGCTCACACTGAGTAAATAGTGTAAAAAAAAAAAAAAACAACACACATACACTATTTTCTATTTTTTATCTGTAGGTTAGATTTTCTGAGCAACCGCCCCCCTCCTGAAACCACTTCCACTCACTGCGCCAACTCCCCTAGCGCAGTAACTGTGAGCAGAGTGCATCAACATGCACAGCTTTTAGCCTCAGACAGCCTCTTGAGTGGATTTTCTGAGCAGACATGGGTGGGCTGTCCGTCTAATAGAGCTGCTGCCCTCTCTTACATGGCGCTGAGGTAACATCGCAGCTCCGTAAAAGCTGTAACCTCTACTGGCCTCGCCCCAATGATCTCCAGCTCTGCTGCACTGCAAGCAATGGAGTCATAGTAAAAGAGGGAAAAAAAATCAAAGAGGAGAAAATGTTTCTTCAAAATGAAGCTACAAACACACAAAAGCGGCACCTTAGTTTGAACTCCTGGATTTGAAAGCTTGTGACCATTAAGGCGGCTCCTTAATACATGCCTTCAAAAGCTGTACTTTTCTGAAGAGTGTGTGTTTGCAAAACACAAAACAATGTTTTGAAGCTGTACAGTGATGCAGTGGGTAGCAACTCCAGGTCCTGGTTCAAGTCCCAGTTGAGTTCTTTCTGTGTGGAGTTTGCATGTCCTCCTCATAGGTTTTCTCCGAGCACTTAGACTTTCTCTCGTGGTCCAAAAACGTCTTTAGGTTGATTGGTGATGCTAAATTGTCCCTTGGTGTGAATATGAGAGTGTGTGTTTGTGCATTGCTGTGAGGCCCTTCTATGAACTCGCAAACCTTCAAGGGTGTACCCCACTTTTTCCAACACAAGCTTGGTAGCATCAGAGTGACTAAGGATTTGAAGGATGAGTTTATATTAATTTAAATAAGCTAATTTTGATAATATTTAAAATACCAGAAGGTTGTGCAGAACTTTCTTTATGGCCCAAATCCAGGCATACGCCACTCTTTACATTATCCTATTTTCCGCGCTATACAGTATTCCCACTCTGTATGTTTTATTTTTTTATTTTTTTAACACTCCTTTGTTTTCTGCATCCTGATTGGCTGGAGACCTTGTCGAACGATCTCCTCCGTGCTGTGCCTCCTGTACACATACAAGTCTACAGAAATCTTAATTTGCGAGGAGTTCTGTGTTTAAACTTTGAAAGTTAAAAAAAAGAAAAAAAGTGTAAAAATGTTCACGTCTGTCTGGGAAAAGTCTTTAAAGATTGTAGTGAGGGGTTTTATAGACTTAAAACAACTGTAGCCGTCCCCTAATTCGCAGATTTCACCTATAACTGGTTATTTTTAGAACGTGACCCTGACATAAAATGAGGGAACACTGTAAGTATATGCCATTTAAGACGCACTTAAAAGCCTTATTTTTTTTTTTAAGAAACAACAGTGCATGGATGTATGTATGGATTAATTCTTCTGAAAAGAAAGTTGAGAGAGTTGAATTGTGAATACCTACGCTAAAGCAGCTTAAATAAAGTAGTGTCAGACTGTGTTTTCCTATGCGTTAGCATGATTGGGGGTTAGCGTAGTTATAGTAACAATCATTTTAGTGGGAGCCGTCTGTTTTTTTGTATTCTTATCAAGATTGGGAGTTACCTTAGTCACTTCAAAACTTGCTCTACCCGTAGCAATCCATTTGCAAACAAATTTGGGAGGTAGGCTACAGGTGTTGTGAATATGCTAACACTTCCAATGTTGCTAACATGTAGTTGTGTTGGGCTATGTCTGAATTCCTTCACTAATCCCTGACTACAGGAATAGCTTGTCCCCTTTATTTTAAAATTAATTCGGACACCATGTTCACTTCTTTTTTTTCTTTCAAATGGTGAATATGATTTCCCCATTTTCACAAAGTGAAAACCTAAACAATACAAGTATTATACGACAACTATTTATGAATCCACTGTCTTCTCATGAAAAAAAGTTAATGGTTTATTTAAAAAATAAATTTAAATACTTTTTTTCTCAAAAACTATTTGAAGCCAATGCATTGTGGTCCATATTCCAAATCTATTGAGCAGCGATTCACACTGGTTTTTCTCAGAGACTTCTGGGAAATTTCTAGGGCACTTGATTTTGGAATTGTAGATTGTACAGCACCACAAAATGGCAAACACACTATATAGTGCACGATGCAGTAAGTAGAGAAGGAATTCGAACATAGCCGGTTATTTTTTATTTTTCATTTATTTATTTATTTGTTTTTCTGTTGCTAACAAGGTTGGGAGTTAGCATAGTCATGGTAACATTTGTTTTCGTGGTATCAGTCTGTTTTTTTTGTACAAGTTACTATCAAGGTTTGGAATTAGCACAGTGAAAGTAATGTTTGTTTTAGCAATGTCAGTCTGTTTTTACAAATTGAAAACAAGGTTGCGAGTTGTGAATATGCTAACCCTTTTAACATACTATGAACGCAATTAGTAAAATCGAATTGATTGAAAGATTTATCTTGTTTCACATCATGTGCCTTATAATTCAGTGCACCTTAATTACTATGTTTGAAAATAGACCATTCATTGACGGTGCGCCCCATAGTGCAGAAATTATGATACTTTCAGCTAAATTACTAATTCATATCTTTGTATCCAGATATAGCTCGACTCTCCTGTCACTTGCAGTAGAACTCACAAGAAGTGAGGTGTAAACAAGAAAGAGGACGGGTGTTTAGGAGAAGCACAGATGGACAGATGTAGAAAAGTGAGAGTATGAGTAAACAAACTCTGCTAGGGAGGGGGAAGCAGAGAGGGAAGTAACTGCACAAACCAGTGGGATTAGCCTGAAAGTGAAGGATTAGCAGAACTGAAAGCAGTCTGAGAACAAAGAGCTAAGGAAGCAGCATCAACACAGCGGCAAGCACATCGCTGGAGGGGTTACATGAGTGGATTCTGCTAACAGATAGCAGCGAGCCAGCAACAGGACAGAGCTGCGAACAGCTGCCAAGTTTTGTTGCTCCTCTGACAGGTTCCTTTGAGCTTGTTTTGGGGTTACTGATTACAGGCAAAGTGAAGTGTATTACAAGCATTAGATGCTTTTCTGCCAGAACTATTTTTTTTTGTTTCTTGACAGAAGAAAATGGAGCTGTGGATTAACTTTTCTGCCCCTAGTTGCCTTCTGATTCCTTGCAGATTTCAGCACAACCTTTTAGGTTTTAAGAGCGTTGTGACAAGTTCTGTACTGATCTTTACTATATTCATATAAATGATGAGCAGAAAAACTGAAACGTAAAAGAAGGGAAGTTTAAAAATTAAGGACATTATTTGGAATCTAAGAAACTAACAGATGGGTCAGTCACATGCCACATCTAACAGCTGCCATTGGGTTATTAAGAGTATCTTAATAACTGTATGTTTTTTTTTTTTTTTTTTTACCTGAATGCCTCAATTAAAATGAAGAAATAATTCATTTTTGCCTTCTATCCAGATTCAGAACACTCTGAACACCAACACAGCCACTGCTGGTCGAATGCAGGGTCCACCCTGAAAAGGTCAACAGTCTGTTAAAGGGCCACATAACATGTACCCCAAGGGACAATTTAGAGACAACAATTAACCAATGAAGCACGTTTTTGGACTTGCTGGAGTAACCCCAAACATACACAAAGGTCCATCACCGTGCAGCCCATTGCTTTTTCCCCATTAGAACCTCAAACTGTTACATATTTCTGACCTCCTGCCACTATCTACCAACTCAAATCACAAGTATTGCTTTGATCTTGGAGTCCTTGAAGGGGACGTCCATCCCAATCATGACTGTGGAACATCCCATGAATGTGTGCTAATTCTTCCGTCATAGAGCATTCCCACATGGACGTCTGCAGTCTGCAGACGGTGTTTGTTGTGCTGACTGGTTGAATTAATGAGTCATTTTCTTTTGTGAGTGAATCAAAGCTTCATATTTGTGTGATGCTATGTGTGGCGCATTCAAGAATGCGATGAACGTGGGTTTTTGAACACTGTTTAGCATACAGTGTTCACACAGGTCTGTCACTACCAATTAGCACAGGTACTTCCAGTTGGTGCAAAATGTCACTTTGGTGCAAATCTTGTGACTCTTGCTCAAGAGTGAAGTCAGACTTGTGGCTCATTCTGGGTTGTGGTCAGTAAGAAATCCACTGGAATGGCTTTTTAAGAGTGGAATTTTGCAGACCCCTCATCTAGACTTATTCTTTTACAGCTCTATTCCAAATGCCTCCTTATGTCTCCTTATGATCACTTTTCTAATGGTTGGTACTTTTAAAACTCATACGTCATTACTAAATCCAAGATTGCTCAAAATTCATCTGGTTAAGCTTTTGTTTGTAAGTGTAGACAAAACTTTTCATGAAACTGGACGCTTGAACTTGTGTTTCTAAGCCAGGTATGAATGTAGCATAAATGTTTAAACAGAAAAGGTAGAATTTGGCATTTACATAAAACATTTTTTGGCAATTTTGCCTTTACAGGAGCAGCATGCTTAAATGTGCAGTGATTGGGTTAACGGGGTTTTTCATTAAAGATGGCAGAAGTCTCCCTGTTCATCACCGCAGAACTGATTGCAACGCATTTGCAGGATGGACGAGTTCTGTCAAGAGTATCCTCTCCCTAACAGCCCTGAGATCTTGTGGAAATTATATCCTTGGTGTATTTTGACGCTGGGGATAATTTTGTGGCCGACTGTCGCGCGGTTAAAATGCAGGCGAGTGCTGGAGTGCACGCTGCTTCTGTGTTCTAAACAGCGTTATTTTCTGCTCTCTCTCTCTGGTGTCTTCACAGGAATGATGAATAATCCTGAGCTTCACATTGCAGTCAGTGCGCCAGCGAGCGAGCACGCATATGCATGTCCACACACAAGAGCAGCCAGTCACAATAATATGCACATACATGAATACAAAGTTACACTAGTCAACATGTCCAGAATACATCTTTGCAAGATATGCATAAAATGTGGTGTACTGGAGCTGAACCTCGAGCTGATTTGACCACCCACTGAAGTCTGACGCTGTGAAATTTCACAAGCTGCTCCTCTGAATGAGAATTCTTAGAAGTTGTTTGAGATAACTTTACTTCAAAGACACATTTGACGCCATTTAAGTTTGCAGATGGAAGAGGAGGAGGGTGTGGGAACCAAAGAGAAGAGCTAAAGAGGAAAACGTATGCTTATTAGAACAAATGCGAGGGACCTATTTGACGTTTTTATGTCAACATTTTTTCTTTAAGCTATGTGTGTGAAGCACATCAGCAAAAACTGCATTATAAGATGTAATAAGAACATTATAAGGACGAGCAGACTGGCTGCACTGCGAAGCTTAAATCACACCACGATTTAGTGAGACTCCCCTGTTGTTACTCATCCTGGATGTAAAACCCAACAGAATGTGCTTAACTTCAACCTTTTCCCTCATAAAGCCTCTCAGAAAGAGTCTAGAATAAAATGTCAGCGGCAGTGGATTTGTGACAAAGCTGCGAGTGGCACTGATGCGGGAGCAGAACAAAGCCAGAATCACTTATTGAACAAAGGAGGCAAAATGTGAATTCATGAAAGAAATACCTGCAGTTAAATGAATCATCAAAGAACTGGAGAGGGAGCTTCTTCTTCTTTTTTTTTTTTTTTTTAGCTGTTACAACAGTCTCTTTCAGTTCTATTTTAACCATGCTGAGAAAAACGTCTAATTTGTGACTCCATCTAAACTAGGGTTTCCCTGACCTTCACATTTACCGATTCTGACCAAGTTCTAGCAGAGCACAAACTAGTGTTTGTTGTTTTTAAGCTGGATTTGGCGAGATGAAGAGACACTTTTGACACCTTCTCGTTTACTACACTCATTAAAAGTAATCTGTTGTACGTCTTAAAGTTGATCTGTTCCAGTTTTTAGTTAGAAGCTCCCAGAAATGGACTGTTTTTATTTATTGGTTAAAAAAAGTTCATACATTTAATTACATTTAATTAAATTTCAATTAAATTTAACATTTAATTTAATTTTTTTTAAGTAATTTAAAAGCAAAATCATCTCAAGTGTTGTGTTCTTTTCTCTGATTATGAAAACTGATTTAAGATTTCTTTAAG
>NC_050515.1:24684489-24684694 GCF_002922805.2 Oryzias melastigma | reverse complement strand
TTTGAACATTTAAATTACCATATTAATCTGTACTCCAGAGAAGAAAAATCAGTCTCCTCAATCCAATGTTAAAAACATGTTTAGTTATGACACCCAAAGTCTACCAGCCATATTAGCTTTATACCAGCTCAACATTTGTCTAATAAAGAAGTTGTATGTTTATCAAAACCGTTATTAGCTTAATTTTGAACTTTTCTCTGAACCT
>NC_050515.1:24659497-24684424 GCF_002922805.2 Oryzias melastigma | reverse complement strand
TTTCCTCCCAGCGCTGAGATGCCGCCCCCTTTGAATCGGCGCCCCGAGCAGCTGCCCGTATTGCCCGTGCCTAAAACCGCTACTGCACTCATTAAAAGTAATCTGTTGTACGTCTTAAAGTTGATCTGTTCCAGTTTTGAGTTAGAAACTCCCAGAAATGAACCAGTATGACTGCTTTTATTTATTGGTTAAAAAAAGTTCATACATTTAATTACACTTAATTAAATTCTAATTAAATATAGCATTTAATTTAATTTTTTTTAAGGAATTTAAAAGCAAAATCATCACAAGTGTTGTGTTCTTTTCTCTGATTATGAAAACTGATTTAAGATTTCTTTAAGGAAGAACTTAAGCGGTGAAGTGTATTTTTGTGATGAGCAAGTATGTGAAATATAGTAAATATTTATTGGACAGTTCTCTACTTACTGTCATTTCCAGAGAATATGTTGTATTTTTTGTATGTTGCACTGTGCAACTTTTATGTGATTTATTTTTTCTTTTCATATTTTTTTTATTTTCCCACTAACGACCACTAGAGGGCACTGTAGGTGTGAGTATCAGTATTTGCTACCAACAACAACATAGAAGAAGTCCAAAGCAAACATGGAAGAGAATCTATTGTCCTCCTTTTGGATAGACTAGATAGTTTGGGTATGTCTGGATCTCTAATGGGCTTAGAGCTCCATTCGGACAGCAAGGTGGAGGTGAAGTACTAGTATGGGCTGGTAATATCAAAGATGAGCTAGTTGTACCTTCAGGTTGAAGATACATTTATTGCCATATCATAGAACGGTTTTAAGTGTCAGTGAAGAAAAAGTCTGTTTCTTTCAAGAAGGTTGCTCATTTGTATGCAGGACAGTTCTCCCTCTCATACTCCAATGAGCAGTTTTCCAGTAGAGGCTGTGAGATGAAAGAATATTGACATGGCTTCCTTCCCCACCTGACCTAAATCTTATTGAGAACTTTGGGTTCTCCAAAGAAAGATATAATGAAAGAAAACCTCTCTGAGCAGTCTCATGGGGGCCTTTGATTGCTGCTTCACAAAAAGCTAAATGTCAACAGGTAAGCTGACAGAATCCATGAATGGAAAGCTTTTGAGTTTAATGAAAAGAGGAAAGGCTGCATTGGTCAGAGACTTTTATTTTTATTTTAGTGCTATGAGTACTTTTTTTTTGTAAAGTTTGAGTTGATTCTCATTTTCTAATAGACTGTTCCCTTTATGGTCAACTGATTTGTGTTTGGTTGTAAGCCTGACACCACTTTCTTCAACTAACCAGACTTGGGACGGGCACCAGAGCTGGGCAGATCGATCCCAAATATCGATAGTATTGATCTCAAGTTGTTATTGGATCGATAAGAGCCTGCAGATATTGATATTTATCAATATTGATGTTGCTTGAAGCTTTTCTTTATCTTCAAAAGGACCCAGCTGAGTCGCTGCCTCACCACTTTTGACAGTCCAGTCAGATCTCAGCAGCAGATCTCACAGTGCATCCATGCAGGCAGTATGCATTGAACCCTATTTCCACTCCATTTAAATGCTGAGTTGTTTTTGACAAGTTACTTTTCACCTTCTTTTACCTGCGATTTCTATTTAAAGGCTTAGAAGTTACTTGTATTACTACCAGTTGTGTATATATATATATATATATAAGCTAAAAAGCTCAGGTTGAGGAGTTATTGATATTTGGGATTTACTAAAACATGGCTGCTGCTAAATAGTAGTATTTTTTTCTAAAAAATAAAAAACACCTTTTATAACCTTTTGATGATTGAATTTACTTTCAGCTATAGCAAAAAAAAATGTTTGCTTTGTCTAAGATAATATTGGAATTAAAAGTGTTTATTGCATATTTGCACCAATAAGTGTTATTCATTGTAAACACAGTAGACATATAACGTTGATTGTATTTTTACCAAGCATTTCTTGTTTCTCCAAGTGGTCATTTCAATAATCAAGAGTTTCTCTATATTTAGCAGTTGTTTTTTCTTAACCAACTCGTACTCTCTACAGCTGCGGCTGCTGCGAGTTCAGCCGAGGCTTTTAAGCCGACCAAATGCAGTGGAGGTGAGGAAGGCGTCTGTGATGCGATCACGCTGGAAAAATTGCGCAGTGATGTTCACTATTTCAGCTTCTACAGATGCTTGAACACATGGGCCGCCCGGGGGGGCTCAGGTGATGTTGGTGCAGGTGTCACTTCACTGACTGCACTGGAGGATGAAACGGTATCAGCACACATGAAGCACGCTCCCATGCTCACTCTCACATTCTGCTTCAATTTCTTTTTTTCTTAAAGACCCACACAATGGAAATTGTGTTTTTAACATGTTTTTGTGTCATGATGGAGGACATATATAGAGAAAATTAAGCTTAAAACTGTATTTCTTTATTCAAATTGTTGTGAATCAAGATCAGACAAAAAAGGCTGTTGGAATAAACTTGGAGAAGTGATGTAGAAACTACTATCAGCAGGACACAAGCTCCAAGCTGATCTGATGCATTCACTTGTAGATGACCAGATCCATGTTCTTTTTCCTCGTCTGAGCTGGTATGTGGCTCAAAACTGTACGATAGGATCGCTTTAACATTAACACGTAATGTTAAGTTGGGGTTGTGAAGGGCTGTAAGCTAGAATGTCAAAGTCAAGGCCCAGAGGCCGAATCCGGCCCGCCAGGTAATTACATCCGGCCCACCAGATCATTTTATCTTGTTAATAATGGCCCGATGTTATGTTGTGCTGGTAACACATTGAAACAACATCTATGATCTATGGGTTTCTCTTTGAAACACACAGCATTTTACACCACAAGGGTGTCATCATCCTCTCCATCACTCTCACTCATGTGCAAACAGAAATAAACATAATCAGATAAAATAACTAAGAGCAAAACAGAATAAAAAAGCAAGACAACAAAACACAGCAAACGAAATGGAATGATTTGATTTGTTTTTTTCTAAAAAGCAAACATTTTATTTTTATTTCCAGGGTTTGTTTGTTTTGTTTGGTAGCATGTTCATATTTGTATAATTTTAACATATTTTATGAAAATCAAATATTTAGGGATATTTATAAGTGTCAAGTTTCATATAAAATATCATCAAAGTAGATACTTTCTTTTGCAGTTTTTGCATGTTTATTGCTTCCTCGTTTCCTCAGTGGTGCATCATTTTTTTTTAAACTTTATTTAAAGTTTTCAGTTTTAACAAACATTGAGCATATGAAACAACACACAACACAAAAAACAAATTTCACGGTCCTGCCACCCAGTGGCATGCCCGATTAGAGTTAAGCTTGAAATTAACAAGAAATATAAAACACACAATCACACAATAACAGACAAAAATAGTTAAACATTGAATTAAGTCTAAAAGTATACACCAAAGAAACATGATAAAAAACAAGAAAATGTAAAAATTAAATATTACAAAGTATCCTTTCCATAAATACACACATCAGTAAACACACACTTACACCCACACATTAAGGTAAAGACATTTGAGGGTTTTTTTTGTTTTTTTTGTTTTTTAATGTTTCATTTATTTCTAACTTGTAAAATTTTGACAAATATTTTTTTTTTTATGAAGAGTAAAATATTAAGTTATTTAAGATAGAAGTTGATTTTATTCTGGAATAATATTCCTGTTTTTTTTTTTTATATTTATTTCAAAAAGTTACATTTTTTAGTTTTAAAAAATGTAGTTTTAATGTGTTCAATAGATGCTTATCTTGTTTTGCCCACGACCTAAAGTGTGTTTTGGATTTTGACCCCCTAATGCGATGGAGTTTGCCATCTCTGATATAAACGGACGGGTGATGGGAAGTGGGGGTGGGCTTACTCTGCGTCAACAGTCCTGCCCTAAAATTGGAGACCAATTTCAGATAAACTCCTGCTGCTTTGTAGAGAGCAACACAGGATTTTTGATTGTGGAAAAACAGCATAATAATAAGTAAAAGACGCTTTGATCAGAGTGTGAATTTAAAAAAATCGAAGTTTTCAACTTTAAAAGACGACATTTTTCTTTTATTTCTTCTCCATTTGCAGGCTTCCTATATTTTTCTGTGGGTTATTTATTAGTTTTGTTTGGACTTAGAAGCCACCATCAGCTTTATTTCATTTCCTCCCTCTCCGCTCTGTTTCTCTGCGTGCTCGCCTCGTTTTCACTCGCTCCAGCTCTAAATTAAAGGGGCTTTTAGCTCTCCAAAGAGAGAGCTGTCGGCCCAGCTGTCCTCTTCAGCATTAAACAAATTGTTAGCGCGCACACTCACGGGAAGGCATGTGTGCGCGCTCGTTCAGACATCTCTCACTCTCCCTCTTTCCCTCCATACGGCTCCGTTATTTGAGAAGGTCAAGTATGTGTTGTGTCGGCCTAACATATGCCGGGGGATTCGCAAATTGCAGCGGTCCAAGAGGGAGCAGAACCACCCAATCAGACAATTAACTCGGCTCCGTAAAGGCCAATGCAATTTCATCTCGCACATGTATTCATCCTCACAAACGTCTGTGCACTCTGGTGGAGCGGCGCTTAAGACCGTACAGTGATTAGATTCTTTCCCACGTCTTTGGAACAAACTTAATCTCCGTTTGAAACTGCAGTCAAACCAAAAGTTTCTGGAGTTCTCACATGCCTGAGAAACGGATTCAGAACCTGAAAGCAGATGATAAAACTTTTATTTTTCCTTTAATATGCCATTTTTCACAAAATCTCTTTGTACATATATATATATATATATATATATATATATATATATCATCATTGCCAGTGATGCTTAAACACAAAATCTTTAACATACTTTACATACTGTAACTTTTTAACCGTTCACACAATCAACGTCATTCCAGTAGATTTTGAAGGAGAAAAGCGGCGTGAACAATTGAATAGTTACAGTAAATCTAAGAACACAAACACTGGAGCTCCAGTGTCAAAGGGTTAAATTGCATTAGCGCAATTGCCCAGCTTATGTGCTCCTTCTACTACTTGGATGCCTAGACTCTGTTTTGATTCTGTTTTTTGGAGCAACTCAATGTTTTTGGGTGTTGAATCTCTGATCTGAAGTTGTATATGAGTTTGGATCCCCTATGATTTCGCTTTGGCCATATCCAACATATCCCCTCAGTTCTATTTCGTGAATCTTCAGCTGTTTTGTTACCAAGCAAAATGTATTTTTCTATCAAACTCTGACAAATTGTCAATGTGTCCGCAGTGTTTGGTGCCATTGTACTACTGTAGATGTTGATTCATTGAAATATTTGGCAGGAAACTGCTGGAATATGGTAATATTATAAAAAAATGTTTTGATTAAGTTTCCTTGTTTGGACAGTTTTGGCCTCTGACTCTGGCTGGTTAGCTTGACAGAATCCTCATTTGAAAGTATTGAAACCACCATTACATTTGCTGATTTATTGTGGCATTTCATTGCTTTGAAACCTTTTGGCCAATGCACACACAGTTTTAAAAGTGCACATTTCCTCAAATTTCAATGTTGGCGATCTAAGATCTTGCAGATCTTGAGACTCGGCTTTGGGCATGTTTTCAGTGACTTCATCAAAGGGTAGAAAAATTAATTGGATATGGCCGCTCAATGCGAGTATTTTACGTCCTGAACTTCCTTCTACATCCTTATATTTTTTCTCTTCACAACTCGGCCGGATTAAACCATGGCCGTATGTTTGACAGCCCAGATATAGACTCAAGCTACTCGCTCAACATCATCCATGTTTTCCATGATGTGGTCAACGAATGAAGTTCATCAGCGGTGCGTTAAGAAAGGCGGCAGACGAATTCGACGCATCCGTTCTGAATGCACCTTTAAGGATGGCGCCAAACTATTAAAAAATATGCATTCAAAATTATTTGATAGAAATGACTGCAGATTTTCTTCTGTAATAGGGAAGCATCTCCAAATTCCCTTTCTTTAAACAAACTATCAGGTCATGGATTGTATGAGAAACATTTAAGTAGAGAACATCGTCATCAATATTCAGCTTGGTTTACTCGTTTCCATCCATCTATCCTTATCGGAGTGTTGCTGTGCTCTTGTTGGCTATTGTGTGATATGACTGTTGAACGCTGCCTGTCTCCGGCGCCCGCTCTTTCTGTAGATTCCTCTGCCGCTTCTTTGAAAGCGTTGATGGCAAATGAGCTGATCTGTGTGATTTGAATTGAGGTATTTTAATCTCGGGTAGAAGCATCAGACGTTTCCTAAAAGAACCCAGGGAACGACAGGAACAAAGACGTCGCAGACAGTTTTCAAGAGTGTCAGAGCAGGAGACTGAATAGCTCCTCTATTTTGGGAACATTTGATTAGCGGGTTTGTTGTAAGTTTGGAGCAGTTCAGTTGCGTGTTAGCAACGGGGGCAAGGAAAACAGAGAGAATCATACATGAAAAAAGGGGAGTGACTGACATGAAGTCAGCAGGAACAATACCGATCTGCAGAACACTGTCTATCTCATCCTGTAGACTGAACCTTCTGTTTCATTTGTACAGCATGACACCAGTCAAATGTCAGATATGTCCTTTAATCACTGTTTTTAACACATTTTTGGATGATTCTCGGTAGGAAAACAATGAAATTATAGTCAGTAGTATAAAGTTTGACAAAAAATCAAAGAAGACATACGGGGGGTTGACCTGTATGGGTGCAGCAGGTTTGTCGGGGCCTTTGATGGGTCGTAGAGAGGTGCAGCGTAACACAACACTTCTGCTACTCCAGGCATGTTTACACTAAAAGTGGGGATGTCTAACTTTTTTTTCAATGTTATTTATCTTCCCTGGTGTCCATGGCAGTCCTGTCCTCCTTTATACGCTTGGAGGAGATGGTTTTTGTTGGAACCCCAGCTCCTCTATAAAATCACCTACCACGATTTCCCAAAATCGCTTCACCTGTAGCTGCTCGCACGTAGCTCGCCGCTCCATGTCTCAAATAAGACACAGACATCTCCTTTGTCATCCCCTAAGGACCTCTTTGCATCATTTTTTTGACTTTTGGGGGGTCGTTTGTAAAATCAAGAGTCTGCAACAATGAGTCAGTAGGGAAGATGAATCATGATTCTTGAGTCAGTAAAGTGACTTGCAAGTTTTGAACGATTCATTCATGACTCACACATCTCTACTACAGTCCCACATACTCTCGTTGCAACTCCACTACCAACACTGGTGCCAACCTGTAACCACCAGGAGCAATATGGGGTTCTGTGTCAGGATACTTGGACACATGGGTGGGCAGGAACCGAATCTGCCATCTTCCGATCAAAGGCTGACCGCTGTATCTCTGCCCTACAGCCGCCCCACAATCAGTAGGACTGAGGCTTTATCTGTTCAACACAATGCATAACTTTTCAGAAACATATACAGCCTTGTACATTTGTTCAAACATTATTTTAGCTGTCGGAAGGCAAAATTGAAGCTTGTATTATTTTAAGAGAACCATTTCCTTGTAATCTTCCAAAACAAGCATTACATTTCCGAAGGAAAAATATTAACCGCCTGAGGTATTTGTTTGACCTGCAGGTGAACTTGTTGCTCCTGCTATTTTCACTAATGATAGCAGAAACAATGACTTCTTCAAGCAGACGCCTCTTCTTAATGCAGAGGGTCTGAATGAGACCAAGTTGAAGAAAGAACAGTGGATCCTTCCAGTGTCCTCCGCTCTTTTACTGCTATTATTTTTAATATTTTATTCTATTGTACTTCATCGACTCCTCCTTTCACTAAGGGTTAAAAAAAATGAATGCATCTAGAAACTGGAAACAGAAGGAAATCGCGGATTCACCAATTTATATGGTACCCTGCTGTGCTGCGGGGGGTCAGTAACTCTGCAGGCAGCCTGTAGAGACAAAAGTAAGGAAACAAAGGGCAAATAAGATGAACACACAATAAGGAAGCATCAGAAAAAGACTGGAGGGTGGAGACTAAAAAACAAAAAATAGTCGTCATGAGGGAAAACAAAGTGACCTGCAGTCTGGGTGGAGATTCCCACATCAGGGCATTCAAACATAATGACAGGAGTAGACACGGGCTTTCAGACAGCCAGGCAGCCTCTGATTGTACAACCAACGACGCAATACCTCATTAACCTCCATCAGACCTCCTCCGGTCACGACTCACCCTCCTGCTTTGTTGCTCTGCCTGGCTTGTAGCTCCTTCGCCCAGAGTACAGTGAAGCCACAAATTCACTGCTGACAGCTTTACAGATGTGAGTTATAACAGCCCATATCATCACTGAATTCATACATTTAATCATTCTGTGGCAATCTGTCTGCACCCCACTCAACACACCCTCTGTCTATTCTCTGAATAATAGTATTCATTCTTTGTATGTAAAACTATCGAATTAAAGTATCTATTACTGATTCCAACACTAACAGTCTTTTGACATTTAGTGAAAACCTTCCCACAGAACGTTTTATTTGGCTGCTTTTTATTTTTCTGACAGAAAGTTTGATGACTTAAAATCTGAAAAAAAAAAGAAATCCTAAACAGAGCAACAAACACTATTCCAAACCTATTTTACTTATTGTTAAAGGTGTCAAAGTAGAACAGAGATGACTTCAACTGATAGTTTAAAAGGCTTTCACACTGAAAGTCTCCTTGCTGCTTCTCCCCGTTGTGTTTAAGTTTCAAGCATGAGCAGTGCGGGATCTGTCAATCAGCGTTTCCTGTTTCAACGCTCGGGTGAGAGGTAAGATAAAGAACTGCAAAACTGTTCTCTTGGCATCTGAAACCTTCAAGTGCAGCTGCAGAGATCCAAGCCTGTGTTTTCACACCAACAGGTCTCAAATCTTCCTCTAGATGAAACATCAACATTCAGCATTTGTCCTGCTGGTACTGGGCCTTTTAGCCTTCGTTTGGTCATCTAAGCTCATTGAGTTAAATGTTGTTGTCTTTCTGTCAGTGTTTCTCAACTAGTTTTGGTAAATTATTAGGATTTTTGTCTTTTCAGTGCTAAAAAGCACACTTATAAGTCTTTTTCAAGGAAAAAAAGCGACAGAGCGTCTTATATCTAGAGTAATTCTGCTGCAAATAAAGTTGGTGTTATTGTGAATACCTATGCTAATGTGGTTAACGTGTGGCTAACACTAAAGTGGCTAATTTTTCTGTGTTACAAACAAGATTGGGAGTTAGCATAGTCACAATAAAGTTTTTTTTAGCTGTATGAGTCTTGCGTTTTTTCCTGTTGCAAACAAGGTTGGAAGTTACATGTACTGTGAACATGCTAACGTAACTAATGTGTAACAATGTTGGACTGATTTCTTAAACAAGGATAGGTGTTAGCATAGCCACAGTAACATTCTTTTTTAGTGGTATCAGTCTGTTTTTTGTACGTGTTACAAAGAAGTGTGGGAGTTACATGTAATGGGAATATTCTGCCCTTTTTTTCTGTTATAAACATGATTGGGATTTAGCATATAACGGTAACTTTTTTGTAAAAAATATCAGTCTTGCATTTTGGGTGTTGTGTGCACAGTAGAGACGCTAAAGTGGCTAATGTCTAACGGTGTTGGACTATCTTTTTTTTCTGTGTTACAAACAAGATTGCAAGTTAGCATAGTCACATTAATGTTTTTTTTTTAGCTGTATCAGTCATGCATATTTTGGTTGGGAGTTACATGTATTGTGAACATGCTAACACAGCTAATGTGTGCCAATGTTGGACTGTGATTTTTAAACAAGGATAGGAGTTAGCATAGTCACAATAACGTTGTTTTTTTAGCTGTATCAGTCTATTTTTTTTTATGTGTTACAAACTTTAGAGTTATTTGGGAATATGCTAATGTGGCTAGTGTGTAACATGTTTGCGTGTGGGTGTGTGGGGGTGTGTGTGTGTGTGTGTGTAACAAACAAGAATAGGAGTTGGCATAGTCAAAGTAACATTTCTTTGCATTTTTTCGTGTTGCAAACAAGCTTGGGAGTTACAGGTATTGTAAATATGCTAATGTGACTAATGTGTAGCCTAGCGGTCCAGACTGCGTTTTTAACAAGTAAAGAAGTTAGAGTTGTCACAGTAACATTTGTTTCAGTGGTATCACTTTGTTTCTTGTGTGTTGTCAACAAGGTTGGGAGTAACAGGCGTTGTGAAGTGGTAACACTTCTAATATGGTTAATATGCAGCGTGTCACAAACTACTTCAAGAGTTACTGTGAGCATAGGGAATAGAGTCTGACAGATGGAATTATCTGACTTTTTTGTGTTGCCTTATAGTTCAGTGCCCCTTAAATATGACATAAGCTCAAAAATAGACCATTTTTTGACGGCGAGCCTTCTAATTCAGTTCTTCCTGTAAAGCGCACAATACGATAATACTTAGTTTGGTTTATGGATCTGCTACTTTTTCTAGTTTAGTCACAATTTTACTCTGCAATTTTTAAATTATTTTGTTTCATTGATAACATTTTTTTTTGTCCTTAATCCATGTATTTTGCTTTCATCCATTTTCTGCAACACTTTTTGTCCCATTTGAGTTTTATTCTGTAATATAAATTTTTCCAAGTCTAACTAAAGCAAAATTGTCCCTTGGTGGAGTCTGTATGCTGCTGGTTAAGCTGTTTTAAATAAGAATGGATAAATAAATAGATGGAAAAGCATGGTGAGAGGTTTTTGGAGACCAACTTGCTGGAGGGTTTTCATTGGATAAGCAGCACTAGTGTATGTTTTGACCATTGGGGTGAGTCAACATCGTTTTAACAAAACAAAAACCATTTTATCTAAAAAAACAAACAAACAAACAAACAAAAATACAGAGGTTTGTTTTTTAGTTAACAGAATTTCCAAGGGGGTAGTACTGGTAGAACTGTGTGCAAAAGCTTTTATTTGTAATCTCGATCAGATCTGCGGCTTTTAAGTTGCCATAATTCACTAAAACCATATTTGTTGTGTGTGTGAGACAGATGTGTAAGCATGTGTGTGTCTGCGGAGGTGCTGACATGCAGGGAGAGCATGCCCGCCGCTGGTAATGGACAGCTAATATCATGAGTGAAGTGCAGAAGCACAGGCTCCTTCGTGAGCAGATGGAAAATCAATAGCCTATTAGAGTGTACAGGGCGGGAGGGACATGAAAGGAGGCGGAAAAGCGGGGGACAATGAGGTGAAGGGGTGAGTCGGGATTAGGAGGAGGTGAGAGGGACAGGAGAAGTCGGGAGCAGAGCCAGAGATTATATAATTTTTTTTGAAGTCTTTAACCTCATACGAACTCGACTGCAATAACAGAGCAGGATTGTGTAACACACACTCAGCGGGAAAGTCAGCTGACGATAAAACAGCCACTGATGTTCCTGCACTCCTTTATTTCTCATTTCATTTCACCTAATTCCACTGGGCTGCTTTTGCAGCAGCTTTCATTTAACAGTCATCCACAAATCCAGTATAAACTCAGACTTCCGACATACGCCTGATCCGCTGATTGCGCGCGCACACAACCACGCGCAATGCAGGTAATTATGTTTTGACGGTTATTTTTCATCATTTTTATCCTTTGACAAATTGCCCCTTCATATTTCCATTCCTATAAAATGCAGGCTAAATGAAATAAAAATGGAGGACAGCAAAAGCTGGAGGGCAGCGGCGTTAATGAGAGGAAAGTCCGGCCTCTGTGTGTGTCTGCTGGCCTCAGTAGCCTCCAGCCGACTATTAGTGGCTGCCGCACAACCGCGGGCTCTGTGGCAGTCAATTAAACCTCTTTATCTGAAATGCCTGCGTCTCTTTCTGCTCCTCCCCCGCCCTCGTCCCCACTTGCTCTTTCCTTTCAGTTATCTTTCTTGTTTGTCCTTATTTCCTGTCCCTTTTTTCCTCCCCGTCTTCCTTCCTCCTCGCTAAACCTCGGAATAATCTACAAAACGAGCACCTCGCGGCCGTGAGCTGCAGCTCGCACAGCGAAATCGGTTCACACGACGAAGACGTGTCTGTGTTGGTGCGCGTTTGTGTGCAGTGCGCCTTTGGTCTAACTGCTGTCTAGAAAGCATGTCCTCTTTTAAGGCGCAGCAGAGATTGTTTGTGAAGTCAATTTCAGGCTAAGCGTAGCCTTTGGTGAATCATGGACTTTCTACAGGAAGACGGAAGAGGCGGATTTAGAGCAAAGGTCATCATCACAGTTTTATCATCAATGAAGTAATTACATAATCCTCTTTGTTTGCATGCCTATTATAATTCTTGCTGTTTATTTTGGTTAAGTTGTCTTCTTAAATTATATTTTTAGACTGTAGTGAGGAGTAGAATGTGATGAAAGTTAGTTTAAGTCTATAATGTTTCATTCTCTGTATATGGATGCTAGCATGAGTGAAGACATTTTATTCCTCTTATATCAAGGCTTCAGCTGGGATTTGGTTGAAAACAGATAAAGAAAAAAACAACAGAAAAAAGATCATAATAAGGCCCAGAGAGCTGAAGCTTAAAGAGTCTTATTAGATTATTTTAAATGTTTGTTTTCTGTGAAGAAAAAATATTTCTTTAGTTGCTGTCCTGTAAATTTTACTTTGCACGACTCATGCTGGCTAACTGAATACAGAACACTAAAACTTTTAAATTTTGTGGCTTTAATAGTGGATAGTAGAAACTTGTATAGCACACATGCGCATCTACATACAGTTTTTATTGAACGTGGTTGCTTAAAGGTATTTTATTAAGAGTAGTGTGAACGGAACTTAACATATGCTCAATGAGATGTTTTTACAAATGCTCGCCAAAATAACAGCATTATGTTAACTTTTTTGTTGCTATTTATTAAAGGCGAGTTCAAGAACGTGCACCAAATTTCCACTGTGAACGTATCATAGTAGTAAAAGAACCAGCAGGAGTGTCTAGTGTCTAGTCCTGTCATGACTTAGTATGAGGTCAATCCCAGAATCTCAGCTTTTGTAGCTGCATCACGTTTTAAGGGTTTTGTTCACTCTCAACAGTGCAGTGTGAAAGCAAACCAAATCAAATGAAAGCGCAACATTTCTGAATCTTTCCCACCTAAGTCTCTTTACTTTTGACATGAAAGCGTCCTCAGGCGCTGATTGTTCGCCGCCATGTGGCAGACATTAAAGTTCTGGTTAGAGATGATCAGCTGTGCTCTAACAACTCAGAGGTCCCAAACCACAGTGCCACGCAGAAATAATGAATAATTGATTTGTAGCCCGTCATTCTTTATCTGCGGGGCTTTCGTTGATTCTGCATTATCAGAAAGCTGTTTTGGGCACTCTTGGAAGCTTAAAAACAATCTATTTTTAACAGCGCTGCCCTCTGTGTTCAGCGTTTTACCAAAAGTCGGAGCAGCTTGTCCACTAAAGACAAACCCCATGACGGCAGCACACAGATGTTTCTTAAAGACCAGCTCTACTCAACACCATGATAAATAGTTGTCTGCTACCAGCCTGATGCTATAGCCTACTACCAACAGTCTAAATAATGAACAGATGTTCACAACTCAAAGTCTGCACCCAGGTTGTAGAAAGTAAGTATTTTGTGCTCCATTTTGATCATTAATTTGAGATGCAATCAGCTACTTTAACAGTTTTCTGAATGTTGAGACTTGTTCCTCACAGGGAGCAGGCAGACTGGAGATTATACACAACTTCTCTGTCTCTTTTGTTGCTCAGGTAGGAACTTCATCTCTAAGAAAACAGGCAACAATGGCTTTATCTCTGACTGTTCAAAGCCCATCGACGATTGTGACAGAAGAAGCTAAATCCTCTCTTAAAATAACCATGCTAGGTATGGATGGAAGGAATGGCGTCACAGGTTTAGTGTGAATGGACAAGAAAGGTGAATATGGGTATTTAAGTTCATAACCTGTCTGTGGAAGACCCTCCAGATTACAGCAGAAGCAGCATCTTAGAACGCTTTTCTTTTTTAACCCTGTAACAAGAGATGTCACCAGCGAATAACTGACACTCCTTGACATATCATAAGTCTTTGACCGTTTATGCGAACAACAGGAATCACCTGATTATGAAGGATTATGTGGATTGTGTGAACACTTCTGTAAAGTTCTGCATTTTAGCACAAGGCTGCTTTTCTCGGCTTCAGAATCTGTTGAAATGATGTTTGTTGCGGAAAAGGTCGCTGAGTTGAGGTCAAAAGCTACGGTGTTAAAGGGTTAAATGTAGGGATGTAAAAGATATATTAGATGCATATCGAAAAATCAATCGGGCTATGGGAGCAACAGAAGTATCTGTTAGGGATGTAAAAAAAATACATCTTTTTCTACCATCTTTGTCTTTTTATATACATGCACTCCAAACAAAAGGACGCCCAATCATAAACTTGCTTCTTCCAAGTCAATACCTGAATACATTTCTCTGTCAAATGTCATGCGTTATTATCTATAGCTTTAAATACCATATGAAAAAGAAATTTCTAGATTTTAGCATTTTTGGTAAAAGAATCAGACTGAATCATATTGCCAAAAAGTTAGTTCAATTCTTTATATGTATATATTGTTTTGTGGACCTTGTATCGAGATGCATATTGTATCGTGTGAGAGGGAAAGATACACACTCCTAGTTAAATGACATATTGCTAATCCTTATTCACACACGCTTTGCTTTTTATACATGGTGGCACTTTGACCCAGTTTAGAGATTTTAGATGCCCTGAGACACTATCTTCAATCAAAGAAAAAGTCTACGTCTTCCAAATTAAGTAATGAAAAGAAAGTTGCAGGTGGATATTAATTAATCATTGTTTATGGTTTGATTTGAATCTATTCTATATATGGCTTTTTAGAAGCATAGGTGACTCATGTAGATTTTTAAGTAATTGTTCTAACTGATTTCCATCCCCCAGAGCTTTAATGATCTGACGATCAGCATGATGGTTGTAAGAGAGTAAAAAGACCTCCTGGCTCTGGTCAGGTCACTACTTCACAGGACATACTTATCATGCTTCATGAGTATGGCAAAACAAACTGAGGTCATTTTGTATTGCTGCATATTTTTTATTTATTTTTGTTTTATTTGTTTAAGGGAGTAGGCTGTACATTTTAGGAATAGTTTCCCAAACTTTTTGGCACTTTCATTCCACTTGTTTTTTTCAAGTGCGTATAATTGGACCATGAGATGCCTTCACTTCTATCAGACGGATCATAATGCCTCTCATTTCTCACAAAACATTTCTGTTTTAACATCGAAAACATACTTAAGTAGTTTTCACACATTCCTTATGAATAATATTATTTAGCCACATAAAGTGCACAAAACATAAACCTAATAGAAAATAAATCCAGGGAAAGCCGATTTGTCACTGACCCTACAACCTGCTATTTTCAGAGAAAAATGAAAAAGAAATAATGAGCTATTGTTAATTAAAATGACAGTTTATATGAATGACAATGGTTTCCACTTACCTTGGATAGGCGTTTGCACTAAATAGAACATAGCCATCTAAAAAAGGTCAGATTTTTAATAAAACAGGTCGGAAAAGCTTGTGTTATGGTGATCATTCTAACATCTAAACATCTCATCTGCAAGCAATGCATACAACAATTACTATAATAAACAGTTTTCTAATGATTTAATGATAGAATTCATAAATAAAATAGCCTCTTTAGTCAGTATTTTTGAACTCTGTTAACCCCTTTATGTCATATGTTGCTAATTTGAAAGTACTATTAAATGCAGGACTCCGCCTAATTTAGCATCACAAAAAAATTGTAAAAAATTGTTTTATGTCCTACTTTTTTTCTGCTTTACAGGTCGCACTGGATTATAAGGCGCACCATCAATAAATGGTCTATTTTCAAAGTTGTGTCATTTGCATCGAACTATAAGACACATTGAGGAGATCAAGATGTCAGAGATAAGTCCATCACTGCGTCAGATTTATTCATTCATTCATCTTCTTGACCGCTTCTTCCCTTTCGGGGTCGCGGGGGTGCCGGAGCCTAACCCGGCTACTGATGGGCGAAGGCGGGGTACACCAGATCGCCAGTCTGTCGCAGGGCCTCAATCACACACCCAGTCACTCTCACATTCACACCTAGGGGCAATTTAGAGTGACCAATTAACCTATGAAGCATGTTTTTGGACAGTGGGAGGAAGCCGGAGTCCCCGGTGAAAACCAACGCATGCACGGGAGAACATGTAAACTCCACACAGAAAGGTCCCAGCCGGGATTTGAACCGGGGCCTTCTCACTGTGAGGCAAGAGCGCTAACCACTGCGCCACCGTGCAGCCATGAGTCAGGTTTAATTAAATTTAAAACGTATGCGTAACACGCTGCATGTTAGCCTTGTTAAAAGTGTTATTCATGTTGGCATACTCGTAAAACATTTACCTCTCAACCTTGTTCATAGCATGTAAAAATAAAACCCAAACACTGCTACACGTTAGCCATGTTAGCGTACTCACACCTGTAACTCACAACTTTGTTTCCTACATATATAAAAAACTATATATATACTGATACCGCTAAAACTAAATTTACTGTGACTTCACAAACTTCAAAACTTGATAATTACATAAAAAAAAAAATACAGTCCAACAAGGTAATGCGGCTACACGTTAGCCACATTAGCGTATCTCATAATACCTATAACTCATATTTTATTTGCAACATATAAAAAAAGACTGATACCTGCTAAAGTTACCATGACTATGCTAACTCCCAACCTTGTCGATGGCATGTAAAAAAAAAAAAAAGAAAAAAAACTCTCCAAAAGTGTGCTACACGTTAGCCACATTAGCATTCTCATAATACCTATAGCTATCCATTTTATTTGCAACACATGAAAAAACACTGATACCTGCTATAGTTACTGTGACTGTGCTAACTTCCAACCTTGTTAATAACATGTAAAAAAGAAAAAATACACTGTCGAACACCGCTACATGTTAGCCACATTAGCGTACTCACAATACTTGTAAATCCAAACCTTGTTAGAAACACAAAAAACTACTGATATCACTAAAACTAAAGTTACTGTGAAAAAAAGCTATCTCCTAACCTCCTAAGTAACAACAACAACAAAATAAAATCTAACACCACTACATGATAGCATTGTTCGCATATTTACAATAACACCAACCATGTGTGCACCTCTCAAAAAGAGAGACGGACGATTTGAAAGAGCACAGTGTTCCAGTCAAAATGTATTTTACAGCAGTAAGCACAATTAGTATTAGGGCGCTCAGGATTTTTTTTTCTTTTCTATTAATAAGGCTTTTGTGTTTGCTTTAAAGTGTGGAAAGGATGGTAATTGCAAATAAAGTCAGGCATGAAGGAGTGAAATGTTGTCCAAAAAGGCAGGTAAGACTTGATGTTTATAGCTTTGATTAGGCCTATTATGGTACAGACTTAGCCTAATATTTGTAATAACTTTCTTGGTTATCAAATATTGATGGAGTTTTAAACAAAATATGCTTAGAAACATGGGAAAATGATATTCCTGTTGCAGGAAGAAATTAATATTTTCTTCAGAATATCATAAAGCAAACATTTTACGCATTACTTTGGAACTCCTGCACTGTGACAACAGCTCGTTTCAGCTCTGTCACAGAGTTTTCTCCTTGCTTTTACAAATACTTGCTGTTTGTCTGATGAGAATCATTGTGAGCACAAATAAATATAAACAAATTAAAGCAACTTCCAGCTGAAAACACGAGTGTTCACTGAGCTCAACCAAGGAGGGACAAGGATGAATTGAGCTCATCAGCAGTATTTGTCCTGTCTCTGTTACATATCTGAGCATGTGCACATCTGGACGCAGGCCTCTGTCTTAGCAGCTTTCACTCAGCAGAGCGGCAAATGACCTCGCATCACCACAACTACAGAAACTGAACCTGTTAGCACTCAAGAGCACAATACTTTGCATTTGAAATGAAGAAATTCAAAAATAGACTTTTATCAGTGCCTCTTTGTCACTCTGCCTCACTCCTACTCTTTGTGGATTATACATGCGGTGGTGATGAAAGCCTCCATCGGGCTTGATTTTCTCAGGCAGCATCATTATTAGATGAGCAGAGACTCCTTTTAGCTGGGAGCCTTTTCTTGTCTGTTCACACCGATGCAACTTTCATGCGTGTGTCAGTGTCTATATCTGGCTGTCTTCATGCGCACTCTGAGAGCTGATGACTCACGACACCAGCACTCACATCACCTTGGCCCCAGAGAGGCATGTGCACTTTTCACGCATGCATGTGTGTGCGTGTGAGTGTGCATGTTGAAATATTAAACATCACTCTGCAGTTTCCTCCTGTGTGAGAGCTCAGCGAGCTGCAGTCTAATGTGAGGTTTCTAAGAGCCGGATTTGCTTTTACTGAGGCTTTTCCTGTGATTTGGGGTGAAATTACAAACTGAAACTAAACTGAATGTCAGAATACTGTACTTTGAAAGGCATAGTTTTTGGTAACAAGTATCTTAAAAAGCTGTTTATGCTAGAGCTACTCTTTGTTTTTGTTTTGTTTTTGTTTCCTGTTCTGAGAAGGGAATGTTAAGAGATTGCAGAGGAACATGGCATCATTTCCGACATCTTGGACTTTGGCAGAAAGACCGACACAACCTCAAAATCATAAATCTAAGATTCTAATGAGACTAAAAGCTGTAGGAACTCGTAAATTAGATACATTGTGTGTGTGTATATATATATATAAAATAAAATAGGATGTTATATGTTGAGACAGCCTTGAGGTTTACTATTTTGGATGACCCAGATGCAAGGGTTACAGACAAGGTTTGGTGTAATTGTAAATACCCTGGCATGGCTAACATGCAGTGGTGTCAGATTTTGTTTTATAATCCGTGCTACTTTACAAGGTAAGGAGTTAGCATAGTCACAGTAGCATTTGTTTTTTGCGGTATCAGCCTGTTTACTTAAGTGTTGCAAACAAGTTTTGGTTTTGTGTATTGTGTAGCTGTGTCACATGCTACAGCCACAGCGTCATGTGTGGTTTTTGTTTTTAATTTTTTTCTTTTTAGTGGTATCAATCTGTTATGTAACGTGTTGTGTTGCTAACAAGGTTTGGTGCTATTGTCAATACCATATTGTGTGGCTGTTTCACAGTTTTTATTTTCACATGCTACTTAATGAGGTTTGGAGTTAGCATAGCGACGGTAGCCTATTTTTTTTTATGGTATCAGTGTTATCTTAATTGTTGCTAAGATTTGGTGCCATTGTGAACATGCTAACGTGGCCGGTGTGTAGTTGTGTCACACTATGTTTTTTTATATTTTTCAACTTGCTACTTAACGAGATTGAGAGTTAGCATAGTCATGGTACTGGTTGTTTTGGTGGTATCAGTCTGTTGTGTGTTGGTAACAAGGTTTAGCAACACAAAGGTGCTATTGTGAAAACCCTATTGTGTAGTTGTGTCGCATTTAAAAAAAAATAAAAATAAACATGCTGTAACCAGTCTGGGAGTTAGCGAATCCACAGTAGCGTAATGTTTATTTTTTTTCTGTTTTCGTACGTGTCGCTAACAAGGTTTGGTACTATTGGGAGTGTGCTAACATAGCTAGTGTGTAGCTGTGTCACACTGTGTTATTTCTCTTTCAAATTGCTACTTAGCAAGATTGGGAGTTCGAGTAATCACAGTAATGTTTGTTTTGGTGGTATCAGTCTATTGTTTTGTCTGTTACAAACAAGATTGGATGTTATTGTAAATACACTAACATGGTTAATGTAGTGATGTCAGAGTGTGTTTTTTACATTCGACTAAACAATGTTGAGAGTTAGCGCAGTAACAGTAATGTTTATTTTAGTGCTATCAGTCTGTTTTTACGTGTTGCAAACAAGGTTTTCTGGTGTTGTAAATACCCTAACACGACAAAGCGGTGTTGGATTATGTTTTTTACATGCTACTTAGCAAAGTTGCGAGTTAGCATAGTAACAGTATGTTTGTTTTAGCAGTACCAAAATGTTTCTCTATGTGTTGCAAACAAGCTTGGGAGCTACAGACATTTTGAATACCGTGCTTACATATAGCGTGTTATAATAGAGTTCGAGAGTTACAGTGAATGCAGGCTTTAGAGTCTGAGTGAATGATGTATTTATCTCTGACTTGTTTGTCTCGTTTAATGCACCTTATTGTTCGGTACGCTTCATATATGACACAAGTTTGAAAATAGACAATTCATTGTAGTCCAGAAAATATTGTAGCCTAAGTGTTTTGATTTTTTTTTAACTATTTATATATATAAATATATATAATGTATTTCTCACAAGTACAGCATTCCTCCGTAGCTTCTCTGCAAAACACACACTGGGCTCCTAAAGGAGCATCTTTCTTATCTTAGCAAAGAAGCAGGAGGCACAAGCTGAGGCTCTGCAGACTCACAGTGATGCAATCTAAGCATCATCTGGAGCAGTTATGCTAATCAATACGTGAGAGATGCCGCAATGCACTGGAAGAGTAAGTCCTATTTCTAGTATCGAGATGCACATCCATAAGAAAGGCCGTGTCACATGAATGCTGGGGGCACAATGACTCAAATCTGAGCAGTCTTGGATGAAACAGGAAGTGCAGTTCTCTCCAGTTTTACAGTATTGTCCAAAGGTAATGCGCTCCGTTAGCTTCCAGCACTGGTTATGCCTCCATGTGACTGCTTTTCAAAAAAAAGGAAAAATAAGAATCAAAGACAGAGATGTTCTGAGACTCTAGGATGGAACCTGTACGCCGGGCCATGCTGTGCTGCAGCGTTTAAACCACAGTGGGACAAGAGAATTAAAAGGATTCCTGATCGGCTGTCAGTGTGTTCAGTAGAACTGTTTACCATTTTATTAAGAACGGAGAGAACAGCGAAAGAAAAAGGGAATAAAGCCGTAACTAAACGTGATGGTTTGTGTCTGCTCTCACAGCTATCAACTGAGGAAAATCTCTTATCTGTTATGTGATTCTGGGCTCAGCGGACCGCTGTGTTTCAGATGCAGCGTGCACCGCTGAGTTTTTCTTGTGCGGTTACGTGCAAAGATTCATAGTGGCTGTTTGGTTGACAGATTCTGGTCCCGCGGTGAAACACACATCTCTCACTGAAAGGCCTGTCGGTGAAAACTCCACCTCTACACTTGTGGCTTTCTGTAAAAAACAAACAAAAAATCAGTGTAGCATCCCGGAACTTTTCCTGCAGGTTTTCTCCTCTGTCAGTGCTGAGTGGAGTTTCTGCAGGGACGTCACACCTCGCTCTGCTCTCCACACATCCACCCACGCAGTACCAAAGCTCACACCATCGCCTGGAGTGAGCAGGGGAGCTGGCAGGAATGTCACAGCTATTACAAATCCTGTTGTCTTTGTCTCTGGCACAACAGCAGCCACCCAATTAACCTTTCATCTGAAGGCACACACCCACGCGCATACTCGCATGTGGATACTCACAGACACACATCAAGAACTTTTCATTCCAGGGAGAAGGAACGGCGCTATTTCTAATTTAACTTCAACTTATCTCCTGAGAGAATTCACACTGTAGAAGTTCTGCACAGATGTGCATCGTCGTTCGTTCCTGGTCCTTCCTTCCCTAAAGATGCAGGCGGATAGCATCATCAGCAGGGCTGTTTTCCTGCTTTATTTTAGTGGTCAAATTAAACTAAGCATGCTTAGTTTGCATGAGATAATGAGAGAACCCATTAGTTTTTTTAATTAAGAACTTTTCAGTGAAAGTACCATGAAAAACATACATTTCCTGACTGCTATACATTAAAAACATGAATAAAGTAAGCATTTATCTACTTGGAAAACATATATTTCATCAACTTTTTAGAACAAATAAGAACAAAAATGTTAAAATTGTATGTTTTGAGGTTGTTTTAGAAAAAGGTTGTCGGATGAAGCCACTTGATTGAGTGGTGAAACGTTTAACCCTGGAGAACTTTTTTAGGGCTGTTTTAATTCTTAAATTCCTACATTTTCAGTAATTTTCAAGCATTTTTTTAGGATCTTCCATATGTTATTTTCCATTTTGTTACATAAACCAAAGAAAAGAAAACTACTGTAATTTATCATGTGTTGTCATATTTTGATCTATTTTTTTATGAGAAATACTTTTTATTGGGTATATTATATTAGGTAAAAATTACCCGGCAAATGTGATAAACTAACTTTGTATGGCTTGTAAGTGTTCGAGGGTTTAAATAGATTCTAGGCCCACATGTCATGACATTATTTCAAGATGACCAGGTTAAATGAAAAACTTCACAGATATTTAGAAAAAAAAATCCTTTTTTTTTAACTCTTTGTTGTGAATTTGCTATGTGTGAGGACGATTCCATCATCAGCCTAATGATGTTTTCTTAAAAAAATAAAATTTTATAAATAATTTTTCTTAGTTATGCTGTACCTTTTTCAATTCAAAGTATTCCCATTTTTATATTACTTTCAGAGTTTTTTTTCTCATTACTTACTTTGAGATTTTACTGTATTTTATGCACCATATAGTGCACACCATCCATAAATTGTTTATTTCTGAACTTATGTTCGAATTGTACGGCACATGAAGTGAGACAAATGAGTCAGAGATAAGTCTGATAGTCAGACTTTATAACTTTATAGTAACACCAGAACTTGTCTGTAACATCATGCTACACGTTAGAAGCGTTAGCTATGTTAGCATAGCCTATTCACAAACTAATTCCTAACACAAAAAAAAAAAAAAAACAGGCTGGAAAAGCTGACATTGCTGTGACTATGTTAACTTCCAAACTTGCCAGTAGCATATAAGAAGTAAATATATAAAGTGACACCACTACACGTTTGCCATGTTAGAAGCATTAGCCATGTTAGCATATTCACAATACTTGTCACTCCCAACACGTAAAAAAACAAACTTATACTGCCTGAAACAAATATTAGCCTACCGTGACTACTGTTAACTTCCAAACTTGACAGTAACATACAAGAAGTAAATAAATAAAGCAACACAGCGACAATAGCATTTTCACATTAACCAGTTTGATTCAAAACATTCTAAAATTACATTTTTGGATGTGCATGTGGGTGCCTTTGGGGTCGGATTGTATTGCAATGAAGAAAAGCCGTCTGAGCAGCTATTTTTGTGCTATCCCAGGCATGTTTACATTATAAAAGTGGGGTCATCTGGACCCCACAAGACAGGCATTTTTTATCTCCACTGGTGTCTATGGCAGACATGAAATCCTGTCCACCTCTGTCTACTTTTGTCAGGGGAGGAAAAAAACATGTCAATGTAAGAGTGGGGTCATCTGGATCCCATAAGAGAGAACAAGTGTTAAAGGGCTTTTTCCTAGTAGGATTGATCTGTCCTATGTGAAGACATAATGAATAAAGGGAACTGAGGGTTTCCAGAGTGTCTTAGGTTTCTTTTCTTTGGAGATCGGTCTGATTCTTCTAAATATAACCCAGTTTTACCTACCGAGGCAAATGTATTAAACAGCTTCTGGTCCAAACTTACATAAATTTAGGTATCAAGGTTATAGCATTTAACAGAAAGAAGGTTTATGGAAATTGATATAGTAAAAGTCACAAATATGAGTCTTGGTGTAAAGTCTCATCTAGCCGTGTGCATGACAGAGACACCCAAACCTGACTGTTATTTTGAGCTCAGCTCTAAAAGTACCTTGTGCAGCAGTGAGGCAGCACCTCCTGCTCTGCCCCTGGTCTTTGCATCAGCCTCATGTTTCTGTTCCTCAGCATCTTCCAGGCCAATAGCACTCCATCCATTTTTCATTAAAGCTGTCACTTAATGTCCTGGTCGTGGTCTTCCCTCAACTGCAGCATCTGTGGCTGTTCCCTCTTGTCAGGGGAAACTTACTTGTCATCTAGTGTTACATCGCTGCCTCCCTCTTTTCCTGTGTCTGAGCGGGATGATGTCCATCAGTGGGATTGCTTTGCATGAGATCAGCAGGGCAGCTGACACTTCCTGCCGCCTGGCTTGAGTGTGTTTGTGAACACATTTATCTGCGTGTCTCATAATGCATCACAGTTTCGGCTGAATAATAGACTAAACCATTATAAATGTGTCCTGTGGAGCTGGTGGGGGTGGATGCAGCTAAATCTAACTGAATGAAAAACCCAAGTGGCATTGTGATGGAGTGAAACAAATGGTCTTGTTTCCATCCAATTCTTGGATAAGCTATCAGCTTTTCAACACTTTTATGGCAAAGGCAGCAGGTTTGTCAGACTTGCTTCCATTTACGGATGCGAGAGCTTCGTGTCTGCGAGAGCCTGAAAGCCTCGGGTTAAGTATCACGGTCACCTACGCCGCTGCAGTGTAATTCCTCGGCTAACCTGAGAAATAAATTGTATTCATTGTGATTCTTCTCCAACCCTCTAGAAACACCCACACATGTTGATGCAAACAATCTAAAGCATCCAGAGACTTCTCTAATTGCACCGGGCAGCACATCACAAAGACTGGATCCTATTAGTGGAATAAAAGGGGAAAAAACTGATGTGAGAAAAAAAAATAGAACAAAACAATAGGAGGAAAAAGGACAAAGTTCAGCTGAAAGCACCACCTACATAATGAACTAATGAGTATCCAGATGATCATGGGTAAACTTTTAGCCTGAATGATAAGGAGACGCGCGTCCAAGAGAAAGTATCATGAGCAGGACTCTCTGGATTTATACTAATCCGTCTGCGGTGCATTGTCTTTTCGTTGCGTGGAGCCTGTTGGTTAGTGTGCATTGTCTACGGTAGGGCTGGGAATCACCAGGTACCTCACGATACATGGCTCACGATATCAGTGATATCACGATACTGCGATAATTAGTAAAAATCATCTGTAATAACTCAATATATAGAAGAACACATGCTTTTAGGAAAATATATCCCCAATTATTTTTTAGCTTGAACACAATCATAATAAACAACTTATGTCTTATTTTGTGCAACAAATAAGATACACCTTAGAACAAATTGCTGAAAACAGTAATAATATGTCTTTGACCATCATTGATACAAATTGAATTTGAATTATCTATAAAATTCAGTGTTAACAATAGTAAACATGAACAGCAGTGCCACTACTTAGTGCAAAG
>NC_050515.1:24645427-24659480 GCF_002922805.2 Oryzias melastigma | reverse complement strand
ATAAGAATTGAATAATTCAAGCAGCTGCCAGACACATTGGTAACAACCAACCAGTTTTGGAACGCTCCCCCAATCTATCTCTGAAGGAACTTCTCACCAAAGGATGACAAACATAACATTTTACAGCCTCTTTAAACAAAAATTAAAGATTGATACTTGGTGAGAATCAATTGCAGGACTAAATGTTGCGACAAATTGCAATATCAATATTTAGTCTATGGTCCATCCCCTTTGCTTCCCATGTCGTCTACATCCAAAAGTTAAAGTCCCATCAATTGTCATGCACCTAGGTGTGTGAAATTTGTTCTCTGCATTTTGACCCATCCTCTGGGGAAGCGGTGAGCTGCAGACACAGCCGTGCCCAGGAACCATTTTGATGGTTTGACCCATGAATTGCTGTGTCAAACAGGGAGGGATTGGGTCCCATGTCTTTGGCATGACTAGGCCATGGTAGTGAACTCACCACCTTCTAGTTTCAGGGCGGACACTCTACCACACAGGGGTGTAACTCAGTCCTCGAGGGCCGGTGTCCAACATCTTTTCCAACTAACCTGCCATAGAAGCTCCTTATTGGCTAAGCACACCTGACCCAGGTACACAGCAGCAGATGAGGCAGGATCTAGATCCAGAAACCTCAGGGATGCCCACATAAAGAAGAGATCCGCTCCCAGGACGGACATGCGATTTATCAGGACAATTAAAGAAGAATAAGCTTATCTAACTCTACAACTACATATCTGAATAGAGTTCAACCAAATGGGACGGTGGGACAGGTGGGGGTGAGGTCCACAGCCGAGGTGAGCCAGAGGCACGGTCCACGGCCAAGAACAGGAGCACAGACGATCCACCAGGAATCACTCCCACTCTGAGATCTGAGGTGACGAGTCGGATCAGAAATCAGGTTTAAAGCTTGCTCAAAGTGCTGTGAAAGTCAGAGGAGTGGATTATCTGCCTCATTTTTACACGTCAACTGCAGCAGGAAGTCTTGATGGCACTGCACAATGCTGCAAAACAAGCAGTCGTCGTGGAGTTACAGCTGGTTTCACCGTGTCGCCACTCTGAAACGACTGGCTCAGCGTGGCGGTATAACATGATACACTGCTTGTTTGCAGGTGGATGTGGAGGATGTGTGTGTTTGTGTGTGTGTGGGGGTAAAATCATAGCTCCCATCGGATCAACTCCAGCCTCAGAAATGTGTGCTTGCACCTCAAGGCACTGCTGTGCGTGCCTGAGAATCTGCGGCCGGGGCTGTGGCCCATGAATCAGAGCGGCCGCTCCTGAGGTCCGGCTCTCGGGTCATATATCTATTGTGTGCATCTGTGGGTGTTAGGCTGCTCTCGTAGACAGTTTACTCACGGTGCCAAGGCACAGAGAGGCTCCTGGTCCCTGAGTGGCTATAACAACAAACACACACACATACACACATATAAAGTCTGACACATGTGGAGAGGCTGTGGGCTGCTGAGGAGCCCCTGGTGTGCTCTCTCAGGAAAATGTGTTATTGAAACCAGGGCTTTATGGCAGTTGTTGGTCTACCCATTGACCACACACACACAAGCATTCACACAGCCAAATATGTCATTCATGGCCTATTAAAGACATGGAGTGTGTTAGGCTAATGGCCCTGCACTGCCCTCACTGCTAGCAGATGGGATATCTGCCTGCATATGTATGTGTTTGTGTGTGTGTCATAGGTTCATTTATCTCTGGAAATGTTAACACTGGCCCTGAGAGTTTTTTGGAAAGATTTCCTGCATATAGTTTTTAATATTCTGCCTCATGAGGGAAAATTGTGCCTTATGAAATATGAAGAACAACACAGTTTGTGTCCTTCTCTGTCCTAACTGAAAAAGTACAGCAAAAGTCAAAGATAAAAGTTTGAGTTTATGATGAAAGTCTTTCTGATTGAAGAAGGTGATAGTATAGATGTATAACAAATGATGGGTTAGTTTTTCTTACTTGTTCAGATCCACCTGATCTGTAGTCAGTTTTTCAGATCCATTATTTCCCAGAAGCCACCTTCAAAGATCCTTCTGGAGCTGCAACTCCCACAGTCTCCTGTCATTTAAAAAGGACCACCCCCATGAATCAGTTTCAATTACAAAAATTAACCATCAACATTATTCATATTTTATGACTCCCATAGTTGTCCAGGACATAAAATCTAAGCACAAAGGTAAAACAGGGGATTTGCAGGTCAAATTTGACGCCTGTCCAAAAATGTGCCCATAAACTTGGCGAGACACGTGCGGGAGGAACTACTGTCAAAATTTTGAATTTTATCACTATAGGAGAACCTTATCTGTCTATCTCATTAATTGTCCTGGGCATGTTTGGAATACACACATGATGTTAAGGGTCCGATTTATTTTTTATGAAGAGTTCTTCGAAAGCACCGTTAATCACGTCTCCATGTCTGGGTTCATGAGATCATTCAGAGACTCCCCCCGGTTCAGTGATTTTCACCATCAACTGCAGGAGCCAAGACTTCTGTCTCTTTGATGACTTACAACAGATCAGGAGGAAAAAGATAGAAGTAAAAATCAAATTAGATACACTTTTTATTAATGTCTCGATGCAAATAAGAAAAATGTCATGATGTTCACGTATGGAACGATCGGATTCTCCTCCATGTTGACCTTGGACTCCACCCGCTGATTGCATTTCAAACACGTCATGGGCTAAAGCTTGTCCCTGATTGGTTGATGTGATGCCTCTTCTTTCATCAAACTTCCGATATCTGAACTCTTGACCAAAACACACCGATAATGCTTGAAACGCCGCCAGACTGCTACGCTTTAACTGACATTCAAAAGGCGCTGCAGGAAAGCAGACTGCATCTGGACATAGATTTAACATTGAAACTGGACACTCTTGATGCATGTGAACGCATGTGATTAGTGTTTATGCAGTGAGCTGACCTGGATTTAGTTTTCAAACTGTTGTGATGGAGGAGGGAGATGTCATTCCTCTTGGATAATGGCAAGAAATAAAAGAAGAGGAACAGAAGAGTAGATACTGCTGAGGGACAGGTAGATGTTACCATGAGGGGTAGAGTCAAAACGGATTTTTATGGAGGGTCAACCTGGGGTTAAATATTGTTAAGAGGAATCCACATGAACTCAGATGAGCTGTTCAAAAAAAAAGAAGAAATAATGGAGGACAAAAATGTAGAAACATTTTGCAGCCAGTGAGCATGAAGTTGACTCATGATTCTTCAGCAAAGCTATCCAACTAAAGCCGATAAACAACAACAACCACAAAAACACCTTAATGTGATGAATCAACATTTCTGAACTCCGTATCCTCAAAAGGTTAAAAAAAAGAATAGAAAAAATTGTGATGAATGTGTTTATAATGGAGCCATGACAATGCTGATCATGTGGCAGCTGGGCTCAAAAAGATTAAAAAAAAAAAATGATGGAAAAAAAGAGTCATTCACATCTAAAAGTCATCTGATGTAACAAATGCCACCTCCTCACAACCACAGGATCAAAAGGTGACACTTTGTTACCCTAGAGATGTAAAGGCGGCTTCCTCTCTGCTATTCCACTTAGTTCTGTTCAATTCTAACCTAATAAGGATTTGATTGTGGCCCAGGAACAAAGGGAACAGAATGGAAAGCGTTCACTGTGTCTGAGCGGCTTAAGGACACCTCGTTCTGCGGCAGACTGCATACGCTGCGTTTAAACCACTCACGGCGAGCTTCAGCAGAGCGATGTGACCGCGTCAAGCTTCCGGTGATCAAAAATGAGAAAACTTCCACCAACTCCAACAAGTCTTTACTTTTTACTACTACTGAACTCGTTCAAAAAAGTTTCTCTAAAGTACTTGAACGAGCTCCAAACCACTTACCTGTGAAGTTTGCCTAATGCAGTGCAGGGGCTGGCTAAAAAAATGTCATTTTGGCTTCACAGGGCAGCATCCATATTGCTGCTGTAGAGGGAATGTATATCGGTGGGTTGTCTCATGAAAGCAGCTGGAGTGTAGACATACAGACAGCAAAAACACAAGACCTCACAGAGTATTTTAGTCTCGTTTAAATAACTTGTTACACTTAAAATAAGACAAAAATATTGTACAAGTAACTTTACAATGAAGATTTGATTTGAGATAAAATATCTTAATCTTAAAAATATCTTATTTTAAGTAAAATTTCAAACGAAATAATTAGTTTTATTGCTGTACGTTAGGGCTGGGCGATACTGATCATTTATTGATCTGATATCGGTCAATATCGATATTTTTCCCAAATGTGGCGGATCTAACATGAACCTCAAAATCTCAGTTGTTTTTAAACACTGTGAATGATTTTTGTAAGATTCCCTTTTTTAAAATACTTAATGAACATAAAAACAGAATTAGAACAATGTGTTCAATGAAATGGAAAATAGCTTATTAAAATAAAAGTGAAGAAGTGAATGTAACAATCAAGAAACCAAAAGAAACAAGTAATTATGATACTAAAATAAATCAAAATTTTTGACGAAAAAAAAAAAACTGGTAGAAATATAAATAATTTATAACTCCTTAGCTTTTAAATCTAAAAATTAAAAATAGTTGAAAAGTAACTTGTAAAAAACAACTCTTTCACTGCTCAATATATTGTGATACCGCAATAAAAAATATATTTGTGTCTACAAGCAGTTTTACTGTGATTACCAATGAAAATCTAATTTTTGTTGCTCTTCACTAACAAGAAATACTTTCTTGTGGACGTCTCACGATAACGTGATAGTAGATGTTATCAAGAGATATTGGGCAAAAAAAAAAAAAAAGCAAGGTAAGGAGTTTGTGGTCTCAGAAACAATATATTTATGCGCAAATTTTATTTTATGAATGATTAGTCGACTTAATTTAAGACAGACTTCCCTGATTTTGAGAATCTGGAAGGTTTTACTAGACTTATGAACCTGCACAAAAGCATTTATTATAAGTGGGAATGAAGGAAATGAATTTATAATAAAATATGTAATTCTGCAGTGCAAAAGCAGGTCCCCTAGAAATAAGTCAAAAATGTGTACCCTATTGGATTTTCTTTGAATAAGAAAAAAAAAATCTGTCATTTGGATAAGAAAAATGTTCTTACCAAATATTCTTAATTTAAGAAAAAAAAGTATTTCCACAAAGACATGCTTACTTAAACTAAAATGATTCTACCAATGCAAAACTTTCTTAGGATTATTTTGTTTGCAAATAAATGAAAAAATAAAAAAATAGAAAAGTAGTTTTACTTTAAGATGAATATGGTCTAATAATAGTGAAAGCTGAACTGTCATAGCACTTGAAGCAGGATACATTTGGGGATACTGTGGATAAATATACCGACTTTTATGATGTGGCACTATTTATTTATTTAGTTATATACAGTTATTTTAGGTCAATATATTTTAATTACAGTAGCAATTTTCCTAAATAAGGAATATTATTTCAAGATGCAACATATTGTCTTCAAAAGGAGAGAACATCACAACTTGTTTTAATAAATCCTACCCAAGACCATTTCTACTAGCTAGCAGATTTTTTTTTATCATAAAAAGGAAAAAAAAACTATTTTTTAACTTGTTTTGACAACCTTTTTTTTAGAGTGAGTTCAGCATAGTTCAAGGGTCTGCTACATCTAGCAGTTAAAAAGCCATTCTGGAGAATTCTTACAGACAACATCCCAGAAGGAGCCACAAAGTCGTATTTCACCCTTTGGAAAATTAAAACACCTATTTGTATTAATGGTATCGTTACTAATATGTTGAATACAAATTCACTTTTTTTCAAGCATAAATAAAACAGAACCATAAAGAGGAATTTTATTTTAAAAACATGTGAATTAGTTTCTAATTCTTTAGAGGTCAACATGACTCTTTAAAAGAAAAAAGAAAAAGTCATCCTGTACCAAATAAAATTATCCTGATGCAGGGGTAGTAGTAGTAGGTAGTGAAATGTCATTAGTGAAACACACAAAACCACAATTTGTGGTACATCTCAAGCAGAAAATCATAAATCTAAATACAAAATAAATAAACCAGAGCTAATGAAATGACCCGTATCATGTTTTTCATAATTAAAATTGTTGATATTTTATTCAGAAATAGATAGTGCCTTAAATTCTGGTGCATGAATTCTGGTTGCGTGAACTGACTTTAAATTGATTTTTTTGTGGTAAACAGCACTCAAAATATTTGAAAATGTTTCACTTTTGGTAAACTAAGAAGCCAAACTGCTGGTTGGATTGTTGGAGCATTATGGGTACTGTAGTCATGTTCCTGGTGGAGCAATACACACTGGCCTTCAGCTGTAGAGGAGTTGAAAAATGTTTGACTTTTATTCATTTTTTTGCTTAATAAACCTTGTTTAAAAATATGTTACATTTTCAAATTTAAAATATTGTCTTTTTCTTTAACCAGAGAGCCACAATGGAGGGGTTAAAGAGCCGCAGGCTGCAGAGGCCTGGAGTAGTTCCAAACATGATGGGATTTATGCAAAATTTGCTTTTACCTTTTAATATTGCACTAATATCACGTTGCTTTTCTGGGGAAAAGATGATCAAAGGAAATAATTAATTGATTGAATGTTTACTGTTTCATGATTGTTGAATAAAATTGAGTTTTTGCTGAAACTGCAGCAGAAACGGTTTGATTTTTGAACTCCATCAGTGTAGAAAAAGAATGCATTTGTAGAAGAAGTAATAGAGAGCAATAGATGGATGTGGAGCTTTGTGTTGAAGTGCTTTAGGTCAACAGTACTGGTGATGCAGACCTGCTGTTCATGTGTTTCTGTAGAAGTGAGGTGGTGTTGTACAGTCCAAAGAAAAGGTGCACTTTAGTGAACACATCAGTCTGTGTGTTTTTGTGCAGTAATGAGCCCCTTTGTGCGGCCTGTGCATGCATGTCAAGATTTTTGCCACTCTCCTTGCTATGCTTTGATATCCAAACCTCTTTGCTCATCAGTTCGGTGGACGTTTCGTTGTTGATAAGACGATGTCTGCGCCGGAGCAAAGCCTTCTGGGGGAACTGCTTAGTGATGTTTGTGCAGAGACTTCAGCAGACGTCAGTGAACTTGCTGCTTGTGTCTGTGTGCGCCTTGCTTCTCTTTCTCCTTCACATTCCTGGAGGTTTTGACAGCAAATCCCCGAAGACTCCTCCATATCTATTCCTCTCCTTCACCGTCTTACATCTCCCTCCGTCTCTCACTTTCTCCGTCCTCTCGCACAGTCGGTCCTTTCGTCGTTCTTTCCCTCTGTTTTCAGTGGCCTCTCCTTTTTCTCTCTGTCTATCTTCGCTTTGGTCTTTCTCAACCAGCATGCACTGGGAATCCTGCAGCGACTTCTCATCTTTGACTTCGTTTTTAGTGACAGTTCCATGCGGAGCCTCACAGCTCCGTCTTTCAGAGACAAAACAACAAAATCTGCTCCCCATCTGTGTGTGAGTTTGTGAGTCCTGCGTGCACATGTGGCCCCCGTCTTTGGCTCCGGCTGATATATGGATTTTTCAATATTGGCTTGAATTAAAATCAGATATCAGCCAGTCAGAGTGAGCTCCCTGTAATATGTCAGTGGACCTGTGCAGACTGCAGCCCATCAATAAGGCTTTATTATTTCATAGCAAACCATCTGAGCTGAGAAAATACTCCTGAGTGCCGTGACAGGATTTTCCTTTTTCATTTCGGAAAAGCTGCCCCACCAAGCAGCTGCCCACCTACCTGAAGTGGCTATAAATAAGCAGCTACAATACCTGGTGAAGCAGCTGGAGTCTCCTGAGGTTCACTCCATCACGATCACAGGAGAATCCATCTTTTAGTCTTCAGGTTTGCGGTGAACACATCCTCATTGATGATGGATCATTGAGGAAAAACTGTTGGTATTCCGTCATGAAAAGGATATTGTTCCTGTTCTCAGGGCGGAGTCTGATCTCACCAACAAGCTCTAAACTAGGGGTCTCAAAGTGGCGGCCATTTGTGGAACCAAGACATTATTTTGCCGGCCCCGCCTTAATATGAACGTTTAATGTTGGAGCGAGTTTTGTATGGATGGTGATTGTACAGTGGTGTGTGAGGAGCTGATGAACCAACCAATCACGGTGGGGTATTTATCTCATGGGACGTGACATTAATGAAGGAATGAAATGGTTTATTTCAAGCAATCATAGCATATACATATATTACATAACCGATCGCATCCAGAAGTAGATCGCTTGAAAGGGAGTGGGAGGAAGCGAACTTGTATAATCCCACTCCAGCTCGACCATACCATGTTTTTTGCATGAATTATCAACAGGACTTATAATCAAATATTTATATACTACAATCATGGATTCAAGAGAATCATTTAGATCAGTGATGTAACTGAATTTAAAACATCCACAGTATTATTTTTCATTATATTTAATTTATGTTCATCAGTACCAAAAGTCTAAAATATATTCAGATCATCATCGTTAAAAATAAGTAATTAATAAGTTCTTTGCTTTTCGTAATTTTCTCAACATATGCAGCCAGTGCTGTATGGGGTCCCATTTGTACCAAAAATATGTCTTTGTGTCCACTATTGCGTTAAATTTTCGGCAAAATTCCTCCACAGGTGAAAATCAAAATTCCCATTAACCTACGTGTGATTGACTACTTTTCTATTGGCCCCGCCCCATTACTGTTGCTAAGGCAATGCTGACGCCATAACTGGATCCATGTCTCATTCGTTTTGAAAGTAAAATAAATAAATAAAAATTAAAATGAAAAATTACTATTTCATGTAAACATCATTTTCTTTGTGTTCCCATTAAAGTATTAAATTGAAGATGGAAAGACCTTTTAAATTCAAGATTAGATTAAATTAAATTCAAATGTAAGATTTCTGACACTAAACTTCTTCTGCTCCACCCATGATGAATGCTTAAAGTCATTTTCTAAGAGTTCCTCTTTTGTGGGAGCATCCTGAACACATTAATAAGAACATTAATATAAGCATTCATCCTGTGTTTGCTTCATTTTCCATTTTTTTAAGTGGGAGCCTCAAAAATGTGTTAGTTTTTATTATGAAAACAGCAGTATTCAAGTTGAGGTGATATTACTAATGCTTAAAGAAGCTTGTTGTGAATGTTTCTTTAATCTTTGTCAAAATGTATTTTAATTTTGATTAAAAAAAATTGTGTGGGCAAAGCTTTTTGCTGGGGGTATAGAGGCCCCCCTTGCCCCCCTGTAGCTTCACACCTGGTCAGTTCTTTATTTAACTCTTTGGGACAGACAGAGGGTTTTTCCAGTCACATTTCAGGATTTTTTACAGTGGCTAGAGGGTTTCAAAACCATTTACCTTATTACATTATCATTAACTGCAGAGTTATTATTTTTAATGTTACTATAAATATTTTATTTTTATGCATCTAGAAACTGGAGAATTGATGAAGCTTCAGGTTAAAACCAAACTTAAAAAAAAAAGTCAAGTATGTAAAATATATTCCTTTTAAAAAGCGAAGAAATACATGTGCAAGTACAGTAACCATGGCAACAGCAGCTGCTCTGACACCTGCGCATCAGGTGGAATCTGGCCTATCGGCAGGAATCACGAGATTTAATTGTCACCCACTTCAGATGAGGGACTGAAAAAAAAAAAAAAATCAAAGGCAGCTTAATGGGGTGCAGCAAAGTGTTTGGCATGAACAAGATCCTATCGGATGAAACCCGTTTGAGAACGCTTGTAAAAACTGTCTGAGCTCAGTCTGCTCTGCAGGCTTGCACCATTAGCTCAAAAAGAAAGCCTCCTGCTATGATGTTAGGAATTCAGCGTGAAGCAGCACTGCACTTACCTTTTTTTTTCTTTCTTTCATGCATTCAAAGTCCTTTATAAATCAAGTCTTGAACTGTTCTCTTTTCTGCAGGTGTTGCACGCCGCTGTCTCTACCTCAACAAACCTCTGATCTCATTTCTTCTTTTATTGAATAATTAGCATCAGACAAAAACGTTTCATTTTAGGAGTGCTTTTGGGGTAACTGCTGTGCTTTTTATTTTTTCTTTACAACAAAAACAAAGGGACGTGTCTTGAATCTCCATGTGAGCACTGACTCTGTAAACCAAATAATTGGAGTGCATAGTGTTGGGCAGATTTAATTCCCCAATAAGTCTTTTTATGTGCCAAGTGTTGTTATGCACATCTGGCTGCAGACGTACCTTCCATACAGCGGATGAATAAAAAATGCCTCCGCTGACGGGTGACAATGAGACATTCCATGCTTAATTAATGTGAGCGTACAGCGCCGCTTCTGCTGTGTTGTTGTGCCACAGCAGACGAAGTGCTTGATGCATGATAAACTCATCAACGGCGAGAAAAACAGCTTTTGTCTGAGGACAGGGAAAGCAGCTGCATGTTGGGAGGCAGATTTCCCCATCTCTTGTGCTGTCAAAGCTGTCGGCATAATCACCAGATAAACATTATTTACCCACCTCTTGATTTCTGCACTTATGCTGCGACCCCCCCTTTTCCACTCAAACAATGGATCTCCATCGCATCCTCTTCACGGTGTAGATATCAACACACAACCTACTTATTCTGAAGGGGATGCCAAACATTTAGATAAGTAACATCCAGCAGGTTGAATAAATACTGTTTTTTCTTCTGGTTTTATGTTTTCTTTCCAAGCACGAGTAGTTGCTGTGAGTTCATCTCTGCAGACTAGAGCAGGTCTGCCCCCTTTATTCTCTCCAGCCTTGCGAGTGGCACAAACTCTTATCACTGCAGCTCGTTCTTTACTCGGAGACACGTTTGTCCTTGTACTCCCTGTTGCTGCCGTGCAACCAAAAACATGACAAATTATGTTATCAGTTCTTTAATGTGACATAAAGGGATCTTTCCTCCTGAGGAAAAACACATTTTGTGGTCTGGCTGTAGTCTGCAGAGTTGGGGGCTCGTCCGGGATCTTTTCAAAGGGTTTATATGTCAACTGACAGGGCCAAAATGTCACACATGTAAAGCCCACTATTAAGGAATTGACTGAGCGTGACTTTGATGAATGACTCTTTGATGAAATCCACAAAAAAATGTTGCAACATAATAGTTTAAATTAAATATAGATAGTATCAATTATGACATGATGGGTAATTTGGTTCATTTTTGTCAACAACACAATGCAAAAACCAACTATTATATCTAAATTTCAAGATTTAATTCTGACTAAAAGATCAGGACTTTACATTTTATGTTTTAGAAATCTTATAAAGACAAATTGTATAAGTTCTATTGGCAGATTTGTTTCACTTACAAAACAGAGAAATAAAACATCTTGTATTCAATAAGTTTGAAGTTCTGCTTTTTTCCAATTGCAATGTCAGTTTAAGATGTAAAAATTGGAGAAAATGCAACTTATGTACCTACTGTCTCAAATTGAGTCCACACATTTTTAATATGGTTGTAACTGCAAAATAAATAATTAATTATCAATAAATGTTGCATTTTTAGCAATGCAGCTAGTATATGTATAAATAATAATAATAATAAAACAATACACAAGTGGTTAAAACTAGATAAAACTTTCCCGCCAAAAGTCATTTTGAGATTTTATGGAAGCAGCCATTTTGAGATGAGCAGTGAAAGTCCTTCTACTGCCCCGAATGGAAGGATGGTGAACTACAGGGCACAACATTTGGACTACGGTATATAGAGGGTTTCTGGTCATTAGGATTCACTCACCTGCACATTTATGTTTCCATACACACAGAGTGACTCATCAGATCGGCCTGATTTTACTTTGGAATGATGGACGCTGGACAGACTTGCATTTAAACGTGTTTTTTTGTGTACCAGAACCTGAATACATTGTGTATGCACCGTTTGTTGAACAAGACGCTTGCTTCGGCTCACGTTGACAAATCTGTGGGAACTTGAAGTTTGATTGAAAAAAAACTGATCCTGCAGCGCTGTTTGAGTGTGTGGAGGTGCTGTGTACCTGCATGAATGTCTGTGAGTTTGCCCCCTCTCCCATCATGGGGTGCATGCTTGTTTGTGTTGAGTAGATTATGACTCATCCAGTGTGACAAACAGGTTGATGGGTGCAGTACATGGGAATGTGGAGCACTTCGGAGAGAAGACCTTTGGATTTTTTGGAAGATGTAGGTGTAAAGGTGATATTGTGGGGGAAAAAAAATGAGAAAAGCAGGGGCGGAGCTAAGGTGGGGGAGGGGCTTCCACCTTAAAAAGCTTCGCCTTGTGTCATTATTAACAAAGATTAAGAAATCATCAAGACAAGATTTTTTAAATATTGCAAAAAAATGCTTTTTTTATATTAAGCCCCCAACAAATTACATATGATAATTATTCTTTAAACTTTAATTCTTTTTAAAGGTAGACTTTTTCCTCATTTGGTCCCATTTATTAATTTATTTGTTTCTCATTCCAGGTTAGGAAGAGAGAAATCTTATTCTCATTTTTAAGTTTTAATACAAGTGTTTTCAACTATTCTGAACACTGACGATGAATCGCCTCAGGGACTCTTTTTTTAATGTTCCAGATGGGGTGAAATGTAGAAAATGTAAAAAAAAAAAAAAAAAAGGTCCATCACCTTTCTGCACCCCACCTCCATCGCTGATGCAGCTGAGTAGTATTTTTGCTCATATGAACTCTCCTGTTTTGGACTGAGACAAACTGCCCTCCAGCCTCAAAAGCTCTGATGTGTCTGTGAAGTCTTTAGAAATCCTGGCAGTTTTGAAGGTGCTCACCTGTGGGCTGAAGTCTTTCACCAAACTTTACAGACTGAATTCTGTTAAATAAACCTGAGAAATTAATTTAAAAAATGCTCTTTGTTTTGCTGTGGAGGCAAAACCTTCTTTCATATTTAAATGGTTAATTTTTAAATTCATATTTTTTAAATTTCAAAAAAGAAAAATCTTTGTTTCTTTGTTTTTTCCCGAAAATAGTTATTCTTCCATCCAGGCATGAAGGGTTTACACAGACCACGCCTGCATCCAATTAAAAAGATGGAGCATTTACATGAAGCTGTGCAATAATAACAGAGAATGCTCATCCTCCATGTGCATTAGCACCACCTGTTCACTCCTGTTTCATATGTGTGGAACTAAGCAGCTTCATAAACTCTGTAAATGTTTTCGATGTACACATTAGTTTAAGACCGATAATCCGCCGCAGAGCGACGAATGCACCGTAAGCCCTGGCGCTCAGCTGCTCCGCCGCTCATAACAGGTCTGAGTCTGAGCAGGAGGGGATTTCAGAGATATTCACTCCACAAAAGTCAACTAATGCCGGCTGAAGACGTTGAAAAAGGAGCTTGGAAGTTTAAAGGTTTCCGCTTCCTCATTTATATCAGGTGGATTACTACACAGATGCAGCTCATTGGGAGATGATGTAACAGCCTTTGGACTTCAGAAGTGAATCTCCACGGTTTGACTCATACATTTTAACCAGTGAGTTGATGTCAAGATGACAACAGACGAATGTAGACTGTTGTTTTCTCTTTCATATAAAAAGTTTTTTTTTTTTTTTTAATTGCCATCATATTTCCTCAGTTACACAAGTCAGACATTTTGCTATAAACTGTAAAAAGGAGGATTGCAGTGTTGACTGAGGATTTATGAGTGATGATGTTTCTGTCATATCACAGTTACATCAAAAAGTGGAATTAAGGCATGTATGTTAACCCCTTGCTCCCTTCATTTATTTACAGCTATGAAATGAAAAAACAAAATCACTTGCATTTTGCCTTCAAATAGAAGCTAAATGAACATAATTATGGAGCCAGATTGGTTTGATTCCCATTTGCTTCAATGGGCATCGAGAGGTTAATTTTCAGCTTGAAAAATTAATACATTTTTAAATTGCTCCAATTCTCATGATAGAATTACTAACATAATCAACTGATTTCTCTAATTGATCAACTCTTATCGATCAAAGATTGTAGCAGAGCTGGTTATTAACCCTTTAACTGCCTGCTCTACCAAATGGTGGGGCACATTTAGAAAACATGTTGACTGTGTGTATTACTCCCCTAGGTACGGAGGCCCTAAAGGGACATTGAAGAAAAAAATCGAAGTAATTTTTTTTTTTTTTTCCAAAAAATTGAAG
>NC_050515.1:24612172-24645212 GCF_002922805.2 Oryzias melastigma | reverse complement strand
CCTTTAGGGGGCAATAAGCAGCAGGAAATTTTTTTTTTCTTTTTAGGGTAGTTAAAGGGTTAAAATAATTTTGCATTTTGTAGGACAAGTAGTAATATGGCATCCATGTAGCTTACCTGTCTTTTGGGAATGCATGTTAGACACCAGAATATTCAAGATTATAAAAATATACATTAGTATTTTGTACGTACCCCTTAAGTTTAAAAAAAAATTGTGGACGAACAGCCCATATTATTAAGACTGGCTAAATAGTCATTGGATATTTTATAAAAATTGAGTGTAGGGCGGCCATTCTTGAAAATGGCCGCCATTTTTGATTTTTCTTGTGACTAACTTCCTTTTCTAAAAGAGTTAAAGCTAAAGCCCTAACAGCTGTCACGCACCTAGGTGTGCGAAGTTTGTTCTCTGCATTTGACCCAACTCCTGGTGGAGTGGTGAGATGTAGACAGCCGTTCTTGGGAACCATTTGGTGGTTCAACCCCCCAATCCGTCCCTTTAATGTTAAGTATCAAGCAGGGGGGCACTAGGTCCCATTTTTGGAGTCTTTGGTGTGACTCGGCTGGGATTTGAATTCACGACCTTCCAGTCTCGTGGCGGACACTCTACCACAAGGCCACTGCTGGATTGGAAGTGGTTGCACAAATGAGCGTAATAGCAAGCTAAATTCACGTTTACAACTCATAGCTGAATCATTATCAGCTAAAGTTGAACTCCTTACTGCCACAAACCAGCAAGAAAATGAAAGAGGGAAAACATAAAAACCAAAGGTCACTTCCAGAAAATCATTTGTTTCTCCTTTTCTTTACATCCTCTGGACAGATAAACAGTGGACTGTAATGTTTGTTACGCTTGCCAATAGGAGCATTAAGCCGCTAGTGCCAAAGAACACCCTGTGATTTGTGACTATAAACAGTGCTCTCTGACATAATGGTAGGACTTGGTCCCTGGGGAATAGAAAAAAAAAAAGGCCCGAAGGGCCACTAGTGAGGTTAGAAAAGGTAAAGGCCAAAAAGATGACAAAACAGCCACAGAGATGTGCCTCAGCAACGCTAACCTTTACTCAGACCTCAGACTCACCCAAATTGGCAAAAAGAAGAAGACAGAAAAGAGCAAAGTGTTCCATCTGGGTATGTAACCTTTACTCCAGCCACCAATCAGGCGATGTGGAGTAAGGTGGGAGTGAGCGGCTGCTGCAGGTATTTACTCCACAAGAGTTCAGCGAGGTGAGATGGTAGACGTTGAACTTTTTTTATTCGCTTTTTCTTCCCAAAGATTTGTATCAAAGTGTGGCTCCTAGTGTGAAAACGCAAATGAAGTTTGAAAAACCTTTGAGGGATGAGAGCGACGCGTCTACGTATGTGCACGTGCGTGCGGCGAGGTGAAAGAGTGCGCGGGGCGGGCTGACATTTCCAGCCAGCCGGTGTTTGACTGAAGGCGACGGGCAGCCGCGCGGCGACATCACCTCCTGGGCGGCCGGGGCCTCATTACCACACCGAGGCTGAAAGATTGAGACACAGAACAGGAGATTTCAGCAGGAAGAGGAGAGCCGGGGTTTCATGCAGCTTTGTTTGATATGGATGGGAAGATAGCAGTCTTATAATTTATCCATTTTTCTTTTTCCTGCTTGCTTTACATCTGCTCCACCGCTGCAGTTTTAACGCTGAGACCATATTCTTATACCAAGGTGGAGTCAAATATTCAATCATTAAGGGAATAAAAAAAAAAACAAAAACAAAAACATGCAAGTTATGTTTGTTATCCAACGTCGCTTATAAATAGAGGCGGATCTAAGGGGGGAACAAGGGAGTGCCCCCCATTTGTCCCCCAGCTTTTGAGTTTAGCTTAAAATCGTTATTGACAAAAAATTATAAATCATCAATACTTACTTCTTTAGGGAATAAATACACCTGAAATTCCTATTTTAATGGCCTTGCACACTGCTGTTCTCATTGGCCACCCTTCCAGAGTCTTCTACCCCCAATGAAATGCTATAGCTTTGCCACTACTAACTAATTAACTAACTACTACTAATAAATTATTGCAGAAAATTATACTGACAAAGCTGTGGTTAGTGAAAGCCATTTGGTATTTACAAGGCCGGGATCCAAAATCTGCATCCAAAAGGTCAAATGGGACGTCTTTCCTAATTATCCTGTCATACGTAACGGAAAGAGTCGCACAGAGATTATGTAGCCTTATTCTTGCACAACAACAGTAGCGGAATTTTTGCTAAAGACAAATGAGATTCCAGAGTCAGAAATTGGGTGATGTCTGACAACTGTTGATTTTAGAAGAACCAAAGAAACAGCTCATTCTACTGTGATGCATAAGCTAACTTCAATTGAAGCAATTTTCTTTACATCGGGGAAAAACAAGGCAAGACATTTTGGAAAAGGCACCAATAAGTAAATGCAATACAAAAAAGTAAAGATAAAAAAAGTATTTGGAGATGTAATGAAGCAGATAAAGAGCATCCCTCCCTGGGATGGTTCTCATGATTTTGTTCTTTAAAGACTGAAAATTAAGATTTGGTGTTTTCAACAAGTTGTAGCATAATACAGGTGATGAGAAAAAAATTAGAGTATTTCTTTATTCAAATTGTTGTAAATCCTGAGCAGACGACAAATGGCTGGAAAACGTCTGTAGCTGTGACTTAGATACTAGGATTGGCGGACCACAAGCTCTGCTATATTTTGATGTGTTTGTTTTTCCTGTCCAAGCTAGCATCAAAACTGTACGGCTGGATGGCTCCAATCAATGGGTTCTATTGCTAGAGATGCTAAGCTAGCCTGTTGCCATTGTCCAAGATATGTAAAGAGCGACGCCATATTAGGCATGTCAGTAAACAATGAGTCACATTTTAGCAAATGCAGTAAAATGACCATGAAATGGTTAAATTTGGTCCGGTTTTATAAGCAAAATAACTCTGATTATCACAAAATAAGACCCAGGCTGTGGTATTGAGGTTTTTGTACCGATAATTAAAACCGAACATTTCAATCTTTTTTTATAAATAACTTAGTTGATTGGAGTGGGATTTAAACTTGTAGGTGTGGATAAAAGAAGCCATATAAAAGCAAAAATGTTCGCACATTTGGATTCTTGCTCAGACATTTTCTGTCAGTGTGGACACATTCCTTCATCCTTATTTCATTCTCCATGTGCAGGATATAGATTTCATCTGAGCTAGCTGTGATTCCCCCGTCTTTTCCTGAAATGCCTTATTTCAATCTGAAAGGTCCCTTCGTTCATCTTTTCCATATATATATATATATTTAGTTTTTGCCTCTCCCAGCATCCACTGCTCTCTCATCATCCACCTCTTCTACCTCTCCGTTCCCCCTTCCCGTTCTCTGAATGTCTTACTTTGCCCTTTTGGATGTGTTACTGTGTTCCCATCCTCTGTCTCTTTCTAGGGGGGTGCTCCTCTCCTCTCCCACTATGCTAATAATGTTTTTGTGCAGAGAAGAAGCTGCTTACCAATTCACATCAGGCCTCAAAACATGCATGTATGCAAAGACACAAACAGGCCAACACAAACCATCTTTCTTTTCTTATCCTCTTCAGCTTCTCCCCTTTGTCTTTCCAGCACACCTGTTTTTTTTTTAATATGTTGTCATTGCAAACAGATAAAAACAACATTTTTAGCTTCTTTTTCTTTTTTTTAATCGTCTTTTGTTTTCCACGTTTCGTAGTGACATTATATTCTTACAAAACCTTTATTTTCTAAGTGTTGAAATTGAAATTGAGGTCTCTAAAATCCGACTTTGCACCTCCTCATCGATGCTTTGAAGGGATTAAACCTGTTCCCCTCTGCTCCCTATTTCACTGAAAATAAGCCTTTTGATAAACCCTTGTAAAAGTATGCATTAAACCAGAGTGTTTCCATGTTTGCACCTTTTTTTCCCCTTTGTGTTGGATTTGAATTAAATAGATTTCCTGAATGATAATGGATTTGTTGTAGGTGTTAGTGATACCAACCTGAGCAACACAAAGGCAGTCATGCATCCGAGCCGAGCCGAGGCGAGCCGAGCGCTCCTCCAGATCAGTTTTACATGACATGTGTCTGCTGTTCTTTAATTGACTGAAAAGAGACAATCCCACTAACTGAAATCTGGTAACGTTTAATGAAACTCATCATGTTGAACTTCTGGATACTGCATTATTTATTCCTGACACCCTTGTGTTTTGGCAGCCCTGAGCTGTTATTTCCCCGAGTCTCAAACTAATAAAAACTACTTGCAGATGCTTTAGATTGGTTCTTTTCTGCTTGGCTTGACAGATGGAGGGAGAGTGTCTGGATTAAATTGATTAGCTCTGTTTTGACACCACAATGTCTGCAAACTTAGCTATGAGGCCAGATACTGCAGGAATAACAGCCATCATTTTAGCAACATCAGTAGACCAAACAGGGCCATGAATAAATGCATAGTAATAAAAAAATAGATTTACAGATGTGATTTGCTTCCATAATTGGCTATAGCTTCAGACATTATATTGATTAATTAACAACCAATGCAATATGGTTTATTAGGGGTAGATTAAATCTTCTTCAGATCCAACTAGACTTATGTTTGTTTTTTTATTTAGATACTTGCCTAATCGAGATTTTTAGTTTTTCTCTACATATTTAAAAAAATAGATTGCAAAAGTGTATCAAGTATTAGCACTACACATAACTATTTCCCCTATGTTCATTAACTTATTTCATTATTTATTTATTCCTATTATTATTTAATTATTTAAGGATTTGTTTTACTATGAAATCACGCAAATTTGATTTGCAATAATAATAAATGCGCCTGATGGAAACATGTCAATCTAAAAAGAAGAAAACATTTATCAAAATAAAGTTTTTGCCCTTGAAGGAGGTGGATTTTAGGGCATATTGAAATTGAAATATTACGCAAAACTGCAATGGAAACACTTTTTTCCCCCATTAAATGAGTCACATGACCTGCAGGATACCATTGGGCAGCACAAGAGGTTCCACAGCATCACACGGCTCATCAAAAGTTGTCATGAGTAAATGTTGGATCCACTGCTCCTCTCTAAAATCTCCAACAATGATTTCCCAAAATCGCTCCATAGCCTGATTAAGACCCCGATGTCTCCTTTGATAGATGATGATGAGTGCTAGTGTCGTGGCAGAAATATGAGTATATCTGCTGTAAATCTCAGTATTGCTCACATCTGTCGCTGTTTATTTGAGTTACTTATTCCATGAGTTGGTTTGTGTTTATTCGCATAAATATGATTTAATGGAAATTGAATAATCGCTAAATTGTGTTTTTTTTTCAACATTTCTAAAATTTACACTTACATTTTTCCTTTGTTTTGTGAAACGAAGAAACACTAAAAATGGTGAAATTAGCAAAGTAGGATTATAGATGTTTTCAGGCAGTAAAACTCCTTACTACACACTTTATACACTTTTCTCAGATTTTCACAGTTTTCCATCTTTGTAAAAAAATAAGTCCATTATAGAGAAGGTAGATTAAAAGTAGCTCAGTTGGTTAACTGGCACTTGATAAATCAGGGTTGGAATCCCAGGTTATCCTGTGTGGGTCCTTGGCTCTACTTGCACTATGTCCAAGAGGGTGCAGGTGTAACGTCTCGAGATGATCTGTAGCCCAGGTAGTTTACAGAATTAACCCAGGATGGGTCAGGAATGGCATATACAATGTAACCAAAAATCTACTTGTGATCTAAAATTTGCATAGACATAGTTATGGGGGACATTGATTGAGAAGGTCAGCAGAATTGGCCGTACATGGTTACGTTTTTAACCTTGATCTTTTTTCTAAAGTTTTCCTCTTTTTCTTTTCTTTGCTTTCACCTTATTTTTCTATTGTCAATAAAAACCCAAAGTGCAGTCGTGCTCTTTGTATTTATCTCTTAAAGAATTGTGCTTCCTGTCATGTCGCCTGGTTTTCTGTCGTGTTCGTTTTGTATTTTCTCACTTTTTGGCCTTCCAGTGTCATTTTTTTTTTTTAGGGGGAGGGGGGTTTAAAGAAACATCGTATGGTAGAAGTCGAGGCCTAATCATCTTGTACATTTTCCTAATTGCAAGCCAATTATGTATTCACTCTGCAGAGCCGCAGTGGCTTGAGTAGCAGTTTAATCACTTCCACACCCACACGGAAATCCTCCCCACTCCCTCTTCGCCTTCAACCCGGCAGAAGGAGGTAATCCATACCAGCTTGTCCTGCGGGCAAATCTGTTCGGGCAGCAACACAAATTAACACGTGTTTGTGTTTGTGCAGAACAAGACATATGAGCAGCGGCTCTTTTCATTTTTGAAGTTGACACCGTAATTTGATTTGTACAAGCAGCAGAGAGAGAGGCCGACTGAAAACTGGAGCTTTTATTTATTTATTTTCTCGATTCATAAATAGAGAAAGAAGATAAACATTATCATAGCAGGACAGAAGGAGATTGTTGACTGATGAATGGAAACTTTAACTCTACAATATTTATAGGAGTAACTAGAATTATCGGATGTGCTGGTTTCTTTTGGATCATGGCAACCATCGCGATTACCACTTGTGTGCTTTCTTGAAGTATCCCTGTGCCTGAATAATGACCCCTTGGACAAGTGGTGTCCACAAAGACACGCACACACAAACACACACAGACTCACAAACACAGCAGCCCTGCCTCTGTAAGTCTGTGCCTGGGCCTTTATCTCTTTCTCTCCTGGCTGCATTGTTTTGATGGAGCTTTAGCTTTTGTGCTGTCATTTTCCTCACTGAAGATAAGTTGTGCCTTTTATATGCAAATGCAGAGAAGCTCACATGTGCACCTGTCCTTGAAACTGAATAAGTTAGTGAATAACAAAGCTAAAATATATCACAGGTTTCACCTTCTCACTTCACATTTCTGGGTGTTGGAGAAAATACTTCCTGAATGTGAGCGTCTGTCTGACTCAGGTCAAAAATAAACAGTTTATTCTTTTATTTTATTTTTTTATTGTACTCTAGCTTCTGAAGTATTACAGGAGATTTGACCCAGATGAGCTAAGACTGTATAAAAGCAGTCGATAAAACATTCAAGATTTTCAAGTTTAAGTGCGAATAATATCAAAGCAAAGGGTTTTTCCCAGAATCCCACAGTCCAGTTTTGTATTTGGCATTACACGGTTGTGTTAGTCTATAGGTACATGCATTGAACACCTATAAGAACGTGACTGAACAACACATTGTCATCCCAAGTCGTCATATATTAAAATTTGGTTTCTTTTTGATGTTCTGGGGGTCCCCAACTTTTTCATTTTTTACGTGTTGGCTGTTCCTAAAATCAAGAGTCTGCGACCATTGAGATGAAGTGCTGGATGCACACTGGTACTCAGGACGCATCTAGTACTGGCACCCTAAGTAAGTAATGGTTTCCCTAACCATAACCCAGTATTGGTACCCTAACCTTAACTCGGTACTGGTTAAGGTTAGGGTACCAAGTCCTGGTACTGTGTCTGGTACTGATTTGGGTCCAATACTGCATCTGGTCCGGTGTCTGCCTGGTTAGAGTACCAGTACCTGGTGTGGGTACCAGTGCGCTATGCATCGCGGTACTGGAGTAGTTCTGGTTTGTGTTGGTAGGGGACCCATGAGGTTATGGGACCAGCCAATACATTGAAAAAAACAACTTGGGAACACCCAAACATCAAAAAGTGACGCGGAGGGGTCCTTTACCAAAGGTCAATACGTGACGACTTGGGTGTCAGAATGAGTTGGACTGAAGTGAATGTGATGTCATCCATAGAAAATGGCTCCAAGAAAAAAGTCAAGGGGATGGAGTCGTTGTTTCTATGGCAACCACTCTTGCCAAGCAGGAATGAGTTTGATGAAAGTCCAAACCCCTACCACTTGAAATCAGGAGAATCTGTCGATCTGATATTTTGTTGAATCTACAATGCTATTAGGCACCATTTGCTTTTATCAAGGAATCTGATTGGCAAATTTATAACTTGAGTGACAGAAAATATATCATTTAAAAAAAAAGATAATTGTAAGAAAAAAAGTATCAGAGCAAGAATGGTTATTCTAACCAAGGGGACGAAAGTAAGAGCTGTTTATGTCTCAATAGAAGTCTATGGGATTTTGCTTTTTGGATCCAGCAGGTTCTTCCTATTTGGAACATGAGAGGGTGAGGTCGCTCAGCCGTTTCTTTACACAAGCAATGTTGATATAATGTTGAACTGAAGTCAAATGTAGTCTTCCGTTTGTGCAGATTTTAATCAGTGACAATCTTGGACACTTTAACAGGTACCCCGCAACATCTTGGAACAAGCACAATGTTAAATTTGTTTCATAACTTGTTTGTTTCTCCTATTTTGGCTGTGTAGTTTTTAATTTTGGCAGTTTTTTATTTATTTATTTATTTATATTTTTTTGGCTAAGACGTTGTGGTGAGCAAAAAACTAATTATTTTTATGTTCAATCAGGCAGCATTTATTTCAAGGCTGCAGCCAAAAGGATGTCTGCTGATGATTTTTGTGTTTAGTCAACCTAAAGCAACATTTTTCTCTTCAAATTCTGGTTTTCAGATCCACCTTTTGGTTTAATTAGACAATTTTGACACTGAGGAGACTGTCTGCTTTAGTTTCTGAGTATTTTAATAACCTTACACTTCAACGGCTTACATGTTTTGTAATTAGTAAAGCTGAAGATTACTTTGGTTGTTTCTTAGTTTTCATGTTTGAATACAGTATTTCAGAAATCTTCACTTTTTTAAAGCCAAAATAATCTTTTTAGATTGAAATTGAAAGCCTCAAAGCTTCATGAGGCTTCATTAATGCGTAACTAGTTTTTATTTAGTTTTTAATGTTCCTGTTCAATGAAAACCACTAATTGTATTTCATTTGTCTCCTTCTTCTATTGTTTGTCTTCCCGACGATTCTTAAAGCATTTCAGCCGCTATTTTCCCAGTTTGTAAAATATGACATGTTTTCCAAACTTGAGGATAAAATGCTTTCGATCTCAGAAACCATACCCTCTCAATCGCTTCAAGGACAACATCAAGGACGGGGCCAGATTCCCGTTGAGCTTTATTTTATTACTTTGTGCTGTCCCCTGAAATAAACAGTGCTACGATAAAAACTTCAAAGGCACCGAAGCGCTCCAGCATCTTTAAACTGAGGCTGCATGCTGCTGCACCAAAGAAAACCGGGTAAACATAGATGCCTGATCATACCTGACAGACCAACACTGTGTGTCTTCATCAGAGCTCCATGTTGCTTTTTCTAGTTCCTGTCAGCTTTGAGTCAAGGTTTGTTTCTGCTGTTGGATAATCTACTTTGGTGGTTTGTTTCAGTAGTCGTGGAATCCTCCTACCATTCAGATAATCCTCAACATCAAACATCTTTCCTTTTGCAAATCTAACTGAACAGCTGCAGTCTGAAGCTACATTTACACCGCTGTCTGCAACATGTGTTCAAGTGGTCACTTCCAGCGAAGTCTAAATAAACGTTTGTAGACACATGGCTTGGGCTGACACATTCAAAACTCTCACATTCATGTGTAGCAACGCAAGATTTTACGACCCTTTTCAGGCTCTAAATACAAAAGGCCTTTCAACACACATTGTCTGTTAAACTAACTTTGACCAATCAGGGACATAGACTCTTTAATAATATATGGATTTGGCTTTTACTGTTCAAACCAGACACAGTAACGACCCTGACAATGTCTGTGTTTGTTTTTATAATAAAGATAAAACAAGGCCACTCTCTCTCAGTTAATAGTAATCCATTTTGAGAGGGACCTGGCTGCAGACAAGGTAGCACCTGACAATACCGGCTGGAAATTATACAACTTACCCTAACACAAAAGTGTTCAGGATTGTAGGAAAAAGCTTTTAGAGGAGAATTTCTGCAAAAAAAAAAATGTTATTTTAACTAATTACAATGATCTGAACTGAATGTACATCAAAAATTGAACACGTGTAATAGCATTGGCAACAACAAGAAACCGCCAACTAGTCCAAACTAGTATCTTTATATATATTAATAAAGGCAGAAGTAAAATATCAAAGTTGCGCTTGCATGATTTTTGCAAGTGAATTAAGCTCTTTGTGGTACGTGTTGAAGAAAACCTGCAATGAAAGTATCAATCTCATCACACAAGTAACGATACTTCACCTTGGTATCAATACTATCAATACTCAGATCAATACGCCCACCCCTATGCACCATTGCAACATTTTACACCAAGTCTCCTACAACTACAGGTGGTGGACATGTGCTAGTAAACATTAGAAAATTAGCTCCTCCCTGCTTGCTCAGTGTGAACGCCATGGGGTAAACACATTTTCTTGAATGTGTGTCAAATATCCTGTGTGTGCCTAGCTTTACAGTTTAGATACAGAAACAATAAATCGGATGTACTCACAGTGAATTAATCCCCAATTCAACCACAGACTTCTTTCACTGGAAAACTGTAATTGTCGACAGAATCGATTGAGTGGACTACTTGTTGCGGCCTAAGTCAACACAACGCATGTGTGTAGACAAAAATATGATAGCGTCATATTTCTTTCACCCCTGCATCCAATGTCTTCATAAGATGAAACACGAGACCCTGGCAATCATTTTGCTGCTGACACACATTTAAAACTGCCACAGTGCAAACATTACTGAGCAAGCGTACCCTGTGCTGTTTAAATACAGGTTGAATGAGTGAGCGTCCTGTAGCTCTATATTCATTAGATCCAGTGAGAAGCACCGTGCGCCTCATCAGCATTTTCCCCAGGCAGCTGCCCTCGACGGGCCACTGTCTGCGTGCTGTTGTGGGAGCAGAGCAGAAATGGATGGAGCGCCGCTGAGCCTCTGCTAACATTTGGAGGCAATGCTGCACTGTTTGTTTAAAGCAGACATCTGCAGAAAGCACAAAGGGAGGAGGGAGAGGAGAAGAGAAGAGTGCAGTTTAGGAGAAGTCCTATAAGCTCTATTATTATTATTTTTTTTTTTTTTTTAAATAAAAAAAAAACTAAGTAAAAACTGTGTATCTCAAATACAATTTTATTTATTTTTGCAAATATTTCAAATGTCAGAATACACACCCACATATATATATATATATATATATATATATATATATATATATATATACAAACACATACAGAACATAAAGATAAATAAAAAAATTATTGACTAGGATGAAGACACGAATCAATCCAGACTTTACTAATGAATTGTTAATATATTCTACAACATAAATCTAAATTTACATTTGTGTTTTCTGTGAACGTCTGAATCTTTTGGTGTCACTGCCTCTTTAAAGATTAATCTTTCTCAGTCTTTAACTGAAAAAACGCTTCAACACAGTTTTTGTAACTCAAGAACTATAAAATGTACTACAAATATGCTTTATTGAGCCATCTGATTGGTCAGTGCATCCTGCAATATATCTATATGAAAAAATGAGGACTAGCAAGACCAAGAAGGTTAGCTTAGGTTACCTTAAAAGAAGGTAGTAGAGGAAGAAGGGTTATTCTTCCTCTACTACTTCTTCCTGTTTGGAACATAAAGGAGTAGGAGATAGAAGGGGTTGAGTCAAACCTTGGTCGCATAGTAGAGAAGCTTTGAGTGTACACACAACTGATACTGTCTGTCCTGTTACTGCTTCTCTGAACTCCTTAGACATTTGAAGATTTTCTGTTCTCTAAATGCTCATTAATCTTAGTCCAGTCCTAAACTTTTCCCTCCACTTGCATGTCCTGTTTGGCTGTCAGTCCTAGAATTGGACGTTTTCACTTTGAATTCAGTGACTGGAATAAAACATGTCGAGTGCCGGAGTGCATGCTTCACTGAGGGTGTTTTCCCTCCAAAGCTTTCCCCTGCTCTTCTTTCACATTCAATCTTTCTTGACACCCAGAGTCAAAAGGATAGATGGTGAAAAGGAGAAAACAGAGGGAAGATTATGGTACCCCGACCATGACTGTGGAAAATAGATGCTTTTAGAAAGGAGAGCATAAAAAAAATCTCATTTTTCTCCTCATCCAGCCCCCTCTCTGCTTGGACAGAGATAAAAGGTATAAAAGCTGGATTTCTGGATGAAGGTTCACCTTCATATTGTCGTCGGATGGCTCAAAGGTGGAGCCGCAGTCTCACCCATCATGGAGGGTGACTATTTGCCAGATCTTAGAGACATTTGTGATCTTTTGTGTCCAGCAGAGAAGCAGTCATCCTGCCTGGACCAAAGAGCACTTAAATGTGACTGCAGTGATGGGAAAAAACCCAAATCCCTTCCAGATCATTTCATATTTTGGACTCTCCTTCTGGTTTACAACTGTTCCTGTTTGTGTCTCTTCTACTCTATTTATTTTGTTATTTATTGATGGTCATTTCTGGTTTTAATTACTCGGCTAATGGCCCCCTTGGATGTGTCTGCTCGGCTACACTGTGTTTGAGATGATAAATGATTCCTGTTTCACAAAGTTACTTTGATTAATTTCTCAATGTTGTGTTAGATTATCTTGATTCTAATATTTACCTTCCCCTGGTGGTTTGCTACAAGCTTTCTAAATTAGTTGATATAACTCATTCCCTTTTAAATGGAGTTCAGCACAATTCATTAAACCATGTTTTCATGGGAAGCCAATACAACAACACAACTACTATTACTCCATTTTAATTATATATATAGAAAAATAAGGGAATTGTTGCTTGTTTGCTTGTTGTCCATCATATGTCATGTAAGGTTTGTCATATTTTTTACAGTAAAAATGAGGCGAAGTTTCCCTTTACATGTGATTCCTGATCATTTTGGACTGTAAAATCCAGTACTGCTGGGTCACAAAGCCCTGACACGTCACACATTTAGGTTTATATAAGAGGTCTGTGCAGCAGCATCATATAGGTATTTAGCTCTTTTAGCAGAAGCTACTTTGAGTGTGTGGAAGTACATTTATAGCTTTAATCTTTATGTTGGTTGGCTGTCCACTTTATCGGCACACCAAACAACAGCTCATTAACGCAAATTTCTAATCAGCCAATCATATGGCAGAAACTCAACTGATATTTGTAGACATGGTCAAGACAATCTGCAGCTGTGCAAACCAAGCATCAGAACGAGGAAGAAATGTGATTTCAGTGACTTGGTTGTTGGTGTCAGATGGTTGGTCTGAGGATTTCAGAAACTGCTGATCTACTGGGATTTTCACTCACAACCGTTTCTATGGTTTATAAGATAATAGCTCCACTTGTAGATCTGCTTTTCTTTTTTATGTGCTTTTCTTTTAGCTCCTACTTAAGATTTCAGATCTGGCAACTCTGCCGTATGTTTCTTGTTGCAATGGTTAAAGAAATTGTGACTGACATGAGATAAAAAGCATAATATTCCAATGCAACTGCACAGTGGTTTAAAAAAATGATGGTTTAGTAAAAATGTGAGGACAGGAGCCTGTAGATGTGAACATATCTAAACTGTAGAAAGTTTCTGAACTTGGACAGGTGAATCCTCTTCAAATCTAATGCTCTCCCAAAGACACACTTTAGGCTTCTTATGTTTTTTTGTGCTTTCATCCTTCAGTTTAAGTGGATCATCGAGCTGCCTCCCGGCTGGGCTTGAAATGATCAAATGAACAGTAGATCAGGGGTGATGGTCTTCTTAGTGGGGTTGTGAAGTGTAGAATGTCATGAAGGTTTGAGACTTTTTGTCACCACTGAGGGACTTGATTATCACTACATACAACTTACATCATTATTCATAAGTTACATTAAAATGCCAATCCCACGAGTTTTTAAAACTATGAAATCTGCTTTTTAGACGTAATTTTGTCTTTTCTTTTATAATGTAGCAATGTAGTCATGTTGGATTTTGGAACAGCTGGATTTAAGGATTGAATACTATAGTTTTTATTAGATGAACAATACATTTCCCACTAATCTATTTTCATGCTACGATCCATTTATCCAACGTTAGTAACACGTTTATAAACCATTTCCTCTCCACTGTTTGCACACAGGATTCCTGAGTACTGGTGACCAGGCTTCTAAAGGGAATTACGGCTTGTTGGACCAGATCCAGGCTCTTCGTTGGACCAGTGAGAACATAGCAGCCTTCGGGGGCGACCCATTGCGGATCACCGTTTTCGGCTCTGGTGCTGGAGCTTCCTGTGTGAACCTGCTAACTCTGTCTCACTACTCTGAGGGCAACCGCTGGAGCAACTCCACCAAAGGTAGGTCATAGTCAAAAAACATCTAAACCAATATTTGAAATCCCCAGACTGTTCTGGGGACATCTGTCATGTTCTACTATATTTATGATGGAGAACTCTGAACATCAATTTTTGTACGATGAAGAGACATGGATCTGGAATGTTCCACCAAGAACAGCATTTCTGCTCTTTCAGTCTCTTGAACAATGCCAAAGACTGCACATTGCCTCAGAACATCATGCCTCTAGTGAGGAGGCTTCACTGTCAAGCTGTCCATGCAGCGAATGGTAGAAATACTGTACATGTAACTGACATGGTCAATGTTGGTTGTTTGGAACTAACATGATTGTCTTAATTTTGGACATAATTGGTATCAAACTAATGCGTTCTTGAATGCTTGTTTAGCCACATTGGATAAGCAGGGACTTAATCTTCTTTTACATTTTCTACTGTTTACTTGTGCATGTTCAGAAGAAGCTTGGTGCAATAAGACAAAGCGCTACAAATGTTGAAAATTTCACTCCATGCTTTTTCTTTCACAGCTCTATTCCAATATTTGAAAGACTTTGTGTCATGTAATTCCAGTAAAGCAACAGGATCCATCAGCTGGCTGGGTGTAGGGCTAGCACTAGGGAAACAAAGATTTGCTTCCCAGTGGGCACAATGGGCTTACTCCAGTGTGGTTCCTTAGGCAAGACCCTTCATGGTACTGTCTAGCTGGTCCCCACCCCAGATAAAAATACATGGTGGTGTCAGGAAGGGTCTCTGTAATAAAAATCTTCCACACTACCTGTGCTAATCAGTGAAAGCCGATTCATTGTGGTGATCCTAGGGATGAAAGGTGAACAAACAATCAGTGACATTTACAGTGAAATATAGTTCCAGTTGGCCACAGACTACAATTATTCATTTCTCTTTCATGATCAGTTTTCAACAATCTGTACTTCTGTAAATTCAAAGGGTTGTCATCCATACGTCCAGACAGTCTTTTTACTTTAGGCTGAGTAAGATGATGCTGCTGTGTTTTTTGTTTCTTTTATAAATGTAGTTCATTTTTTGATGTTTAGGAACATGTAAAAAACATGTCAACTAGAAATGTTTTTAAAAGATTGTAAATGTCTTTTTTGTTGTTGTTGTTTTCAGGTCTCTTCCAGCGGGCCATTGCTCAAAGCGGAACAGCCCTCTCCAGCTGGGCTGTCAGTTTTCAGCCCGCCAAGTACGCCCGGATGCTGGCCCGTAAGGTGGGGTGTAACCTGGAGGACACTGTGGAGCTTGTGACGTGCCTGCAAAAAAAACATTTTAAAGAACTTGTGGATCAAGACATCCAGCCGGCCCGCTACCATATTGCATTTGGACCTGTTATAGATGGAGACGTAATACCTGATGACCCACAAATACTAATGGAGCAAGGTATGGGTTCACCTTGTACAGGTACTTCAAGCATTGTTCTCTGGGACTGGGATTTAATTCCCATTTGTCTGGTTTCTTTCCAGGTGAATTTCTCAACTATGATATAATGCTGGGAGTAAACCAAGGAGAAGGCCTTAAGTTTGTGGAGCTCATTGTCGACAATGACAACGGCGTTCAGGCTAATGACTTTGACTACGCTGTATCCAGCTTTGTTGATGACCTCTACGGCTACCCAGAAGGCAAAGACATCCTGAGAGAAACTATCAAGTTTATGTATACCGACTGGGCAGACAGGCACAACCCAGAAACCCGCCGGAAAACACTTCTGGCACTTTTCACCGATCATCAGTGGGTGGCACCAGCTGTCGCCACAGCTGACCTGCACTCTAGTTTTGGATCCCCTACCTACTTTTATGCTTTCTACCATCACTGTCAAACAGAGCAGGTGAGCCCTTAATATTTTCAGTAACCAGCAGTGTGAAAAGTATGTCCTATATATAAGAAAACCAAAAAGTATAATCTGGTGGAACGAGATATAAGAAAACTGTCTTCAGGTCAAAGAGACAAAAGGTCTTAGTTTATGGGTGACTCAGTGACTCTAAGGTGTTCAGTCCCAGTGTTGTAATCCCACGTCACCACACTTCTGCCGCCATGCTTAACAGTGTCCATCCAAAAACCAGTGGACTTTATAAAATCAAATAAATAAATACACCTGATATGTTCTTAGAAAGCCACTTTGTATGCAGTTTAATGTCAAATTGGTTTACTTTTACTTAAGTATCTCAGGTTTTCCTAATGTCAGACATAAAGCCCATCGCCTCTGTCATGTATACATGGCAGTACTGATGTGTTGTGATTCTCCTGCTTCTCAATAGGTTCCGCCCTGGGCAGATGCTGCTCATGGAGACGAGATTCCGTATGTGTTTGGGCTGCCAATGATTGGACCCACAGAACTGTTTCCATGTAATTTCTCCAAGAACGATGTGATGCTCAGCGCCGTGGTCATGACCTACTGGACCAACTTTGCCAAGACAGGGTAAGTGTTAGACACACAGCTTACAGAGCACAGATTGGTCCAGAATTTGAAGCATTTTTGATTTCTGACTAAAAGTTCTGAAAAATTATCCTTTTAATAACGGATCTGTCCCTAACAGCAAATAATAACACTCGTTCTTTGAATTACTGTAACTTTTCAACAGACTCACCTTCCAGTAGTGATGTGTTGAAAAATGCAACCTTTTACTACTTTTAAAAGTTTCATGTCAGTGCAAGGCTTTTTAAGTGTTGCATGTCAACACAAAGCTGCTTTTCTCAGCTTCCAGAATCCATTGGAATTGCATTAATTGCACAAATGATTCAAGAGTTGTGGTATTTCAAAGAGAGTGAACACCAGAACTACACTGCTCTGAAATACGCTTTTTACATATTAGAGGTTAAAATGTGTGACAATTTGTTTTTAGCAAACCCTTCTCCATGTTCTGATATTCACCAGCAGAGTTCCTCCTGTCCCTTTGAGATAATAGTATAAAAGTCATCAATTCAAACCAAAAGGCAGGAAAGTCAAAAATAATGGCCAGCTACAGTTCTTGTCAACATTTTTGAAAACGGGTTTAATGGGCAAATTAGCAAAATCAATGAAAAATACATTTTCTCTCTGTAATATTCCAAATGGGTTCATAAGACAGGTGGGACATGTTGGTGATTTTTGAATATTCTAGTATCCAAACATGTTATGCACAACAGTAAAGCACATCAGAAGTGAGGGAAGGTACTCAACTTCATTTCCTGTCACTTATGGGACTCTTTTGCATCAGCTAACTGAGTTTATGAAAACTCTTACACCATCCTGGTTTTTTTAAAACTCAAACTTTTTATTTAAACTTTCCCAGTAGTAAATACTAGACGTAATGAAAATGTGCAAAGTTGCAATTCCAGAATGACTTGAATCAAGTTTATGTGTATTTATCTTAGAATATTTAAAATTTAAGAATAAACTAGGATAAAACCTATAAAGAACTAATTTTACTGGAAAGGATCCAAGTTATTAGAAATTAATTAAGTTTCATTGAACATCGTGCATTTAAGAAGTATTAAGTGAAACTCATTCCCCAGCCGTTTTAGGTACACCTTGCTAGTATCGGGTCGGACCCCATTTTGGCTTCAGAACTTATTCTGCTGGAAGTAGCATCAGAAGATGGTACAATGTGATTATAAAGGGATAAACATGGTACACAACAATACCCATGTGGGCTGTGGTGGTGGAACGATGCTCAATTGGTGCCAAGTATGGCAAGAAAATATCCCCTTGACTAGGGGTGTCCAAATCCAGTCCTCGAGGGCCGGCATCCTGCTGGTTTTCCACAAATCCTGCCTCAACTACAGCTGATTACCTGGATCAAGTTTAGCCAATAAATAGCTTCGATGGCAGGTTTGTTGGAAAACATGTAGGACACCGGCTCTCGAGGACTGGATTTGGACAGCCCTGGTCTAGACCATAACATCACTATCAGCCTGAACCGTTGAAACAAGCCAGGATGGATCCATTCTTTCATGTTGCTGAACCCAAAGTCTGATCCTATTACGTCACAGCAGAGATGGATATTTATCAGTCCAGGCAAATCTTCTATTGTCCAGTTATGCTAAGTTTGAGTGAATTATAGCCCCAGTTTCTTGTTCTTAGCGGACAGGAATGGCACCTTTGTGGTCTCCTGCTGCTGTAGTCAGTCTGTCTCAAGGTTGGACGCACTGTTTGTTAAGAGATATTCGGCAGACCTTATTTGTAACCAGTGGTTATTTGAGTTACTATTTTTAAGTTATATTTCTATCAGCTGTAGTATCAAGGCATTTCCACCAACAAATTGGATATTTTCTTTTTTTCTGATCATTCTCTATAAGCCCGGGTGAAAATCCCAGCAGTTTCTAAAATACTCGGATCAGCCCGTCTGATACCAACAACCATGCCACATTTTAAGTCACTTAAATCCTTTTTCTTCCTCACTCTGATGCTCGGTTTGACCTGCAGCAGATCGCCTTGACTATGTCTACATGCCTAAATGCATTGAGTTGCTGCCATATGATTGGTTGATTTAAAATTTGTGTTAACAAGCTGTTGGACAGGTGTGGCTAATAAAGTGGCCAGTGAGAGTATGTTGCATATTTGGATGATGTCAAAAATTATCAAGACTTTAGAAAAGGGCAATAGCCCAGCCCAGGACAATATGGTTCCCCCCTGAACTCCATTTATTTATTATACAAAAAAATCTAAATGAATAATTTCCAAAGACATAAATACAGAGTTAAATGAACAAAAATATTATTCCTAAACCAAATAACACAGTACTTTATTTATTTATTTTCAGGAAATTTGCATTTTATTTTAAATTATGTTCTGTGCTATTATTTTATTTTTTTAAATCTTTTGGACTCATTGCTGTCAAATACGTTTAGCTGTTTTAAAACAAAAAAAAAAATACTATTCTGAATCTATAAAGCTGCTGATAGTTTAATTTCAGTTGTGTTTACACAAAGTTAAACTACAATGATAACTGCAGGAGTGGTGAAATATGCTGTTGGGTTTTATGGAATGTACAGTGTAATTGATTTGTGTTGCAGTTCCCCTCCACAAATCTTTAAATGCAATATTAATTAATGGTCACGGGGAGTAGAGGGGCATTCTTGATGGGGGCAAAATTAAAATTCTTTTCTCTCCCTCTGTCTCATGTTGCCTGCAAGCATGTAGTCATGGCCATAATTGTTTTTCTGAGTTGTAATGGGAGGACATTGGCTTTTTCTTTACCCTGCCCAGCGAGCCTGAGGGGAACAAAAAGCCACTAATGATCTACATATATAACCCCAAATTGTCGAGAAATGCTTGGTACCTGGGAGATTTATGCCAGCCATTTGAATTGTTAAGCTTGTTCTTGATGAGGTTTGGCTGGCTTTGCATGCGTCTCTCAGACAATGGGGCGCTCAGTGAGTCTGAATGGGCTTCCATAGCTCACACGGCTGGCTCTGTTCTCCTTAGTCCAAGTGCAAGTGAGTATTCAAAGCGCGGATCACAAGCTGCATGTGCAGTACAAAACCAGGGCTTTCAAACATTCTTTACTGAACCATTATGGTGCTGCATGCTTGAAGCATATTTATGTACAATGCAATACACAATACTTCTTAGTTGCAAGCATGCTACGCGTGTTTGTGTATTCCAAGAGGATACAACATGCCGTTTGTAAAGATAGGCTTAACCTGATCTTTAAAAGAACCTTACTCTATATATAAGAAGAAGAACGAAAAAACTTTAGATATGACTCTACATTGCCCCTATTGTGGACCTGCGACAGGCTGGTGACCTGTCCAGGATGTACCCCACCTTCGCCCAACAGTAGCTCGACAAGCTCTGACAACTCAGTGACCTCAAAGAAGATATAACGGGTAAAAAAGATGGATGAACTTTAAATATTTTTAGAATGTCAGTGAGAGGTCGTTGTTGTACAATTTTTTTATCCCATCATCTTTGACTGGTAACTGCAGAATCAGAATTGGATCAGACAAAAGCATTGTCCCCAAGGGATTTAAACAGACTTTTGTAGAAGGAATGTGTTGATCTGACTGACTGACAACTTATCATGTCTTTGTCTGTGTTATTCTTCTCTTCACAGGGACCCAAACCAGCCTGTCCCTCAGGACACCAAATTCATCCACACAAAGCCGAACCGTTTTGAGGAAGTGGCATGGACTCGATACAACCAGAAAGATCAGCTGTATCTGCACATTGGCCTGAAGCCACGGGTCAAAGAGCACTATCGTGCCAATAAAGTATGCCACGTCTTCACTTCAGTGTTTGCGTCTAGTGCTTGTACATTCAAACCAGATGTTGTCTTCGCTGTGCAACCAATAGATTCGGAAATTATATTAATTAAGATTTTGATCAAATTTGACATTTGTTTTGGTCTTTTTAATGAACCCTTTTAAATTTGATAAGGCTGAGTTTAATAATAAAAACAAAATAGGTGATATTGCAGTTGTTCCAAACAGTTCAGAAGGATCAGCAATCAGAATTTATTTCACTGTAGAAGTTTAACTATTTTGTCCTTTCTTTCTGCTTTGTAGGTCAACTTGTGGCTGGAGTTGGTTCCTCATCTTCACAGCCTCAATGAGGTGACCCAGCTCATTCCCACCACCACCAAGGTTAGTGCCAAACCCCTTAGCACATCTGGGAATGCTGCACTTTTTTATGATATGCTGTTAATTAAGATGGCCTCTGTAGTCTAAAGTCTGTAGTGACCAATGAGTAATTTTAGCTTTTCACACCCGGTTCAGGTAATGAATAAAGTTACATTAGAGCAGGAAAATTAGGACTAATAGTAAAAGTAGGACGGAGGCAAAGAACTCTGAGGATGTTCCTTTGACCAACTCTTGAATATACACTAAAAAAAGACACAAAAAAATGAATGATTGGATTTGAATAAATGATATACATACATACATACATACATTTATATATATATATATATATATATATATATATATATATATATATATATATATATATACATACATTAATATGTATGTATATATCTTTGGCCTGCACAATAAACCGGAAATTTACCGCGGTATCGGCGCGGTATATCAGACCAGTGTGATGCATTTTTTATATGAACATCTTGAGTATTTCTTTATGTATAAGAATATTCTTGAGATCATAAATAGGCCTCAATGAGCACATTTTTATGTAATTTATGTGTGTGTTTATCTTTTGAAGTACTTTATATATGTTTTATTAAAATATATATTGTAAAACGTAACAAAAAATACATTTCTAGCTTTAATGTAGTTATTTTTCCTTTTTTCCCCCATCTTTACTGATCTGAAAAATGATTCCAACCATGACTATAAAACCTTAACATGATCTGAACCTTGAGTTTTGTAATCCGTTACATCACCAACGTCAGTTATATAGAGATAATTTGGTTTCAGGACAGGAGATGTTCTCCAAACACAAGTACTATGCAAAACATGCCAAAAACTCAAAATTCTTTTAAATAAAACTGTCACAGTAAAATGGAAATGTCTTAGCCTTTTTGTTTTGCTATTTGTCCATTTATCGCAAGTCGTTCCGTCATCACAACTTCAAATACAGATATTGCGTATCGCATGTTTTTCACATATCATGCTGGCATATATCTATATCTATATAATATGTGGATAGAAAGGAAAACTTATATCATTTATAGAGGTGGATATAAGGCTTATTTATATGAAATGCATTGCTTTTTTTTAATGGCCACATATTAATTCTTGATCATAAAGAGTTCCCATTCCAACCCAAAATCCACCATTTCTCCTAAAATATTCACCTTACCTTACACATTACTTGAGAAATATTGTAGAAAAACACCCACTTACATGAAAAAATAATTTTAAAGTGCTACAGCAATCTTAAAGTATTGCTACTGACCTTTTCAATAAATATGAAAAATAGTTTGTCTCCGTGGGTGTTAAGCAGTATAATGACATGAAGCCTGGCTCATGACATTTGTACAGAACTGTACAGTCACTCACAGACAGGTCCTGGATCCTGATTAAGAAAAATTGACATTACATTGTTAAATTGTTTGTTGACTTATACCTCATGGCATGATATTGTGAGGGTACATTATTTAAGTTTTCACCAAATATGAAAAGCCACAATTCAACAAGTAGTAGTCAGTTCTCATTTACCTTTGATCACATACACATTATTCTAAGGGGTGACTGTTTAGGATGTATTATAAAAAAATCTTTACACCTTCAACTTAAGATAAAGAGACAAACAAACAAACTTTCTTTACTATGAAAAGTGCATATCTATTAATGGCCATTTAATGACAATTACTTGTCGTGATATCATAAAGTCACAGACTTAGAAATTCTAAATCTGTTTATTTAAATATGCATTGTTTTTTATTTGATTCTGCTTTTTATGTCTTAATTGGTTTTGCCCAAAATGCAAACAAATGGCTTCTAGATTAAAGAGAAATGAAAAATAAAAATAAAATGAATGATACACAATGTATCCAAGAACAATAATGACTTTGTTTCAGGAAGTAAAAAATGCAGTCCAATGTCAAAGATACAACTCAAAAACACAAGTATTAATGCTTCTAGGTTTGTATGTATATTCAGTTATATATGAAGTATTATTGTATTAGGGGTACTTTTTTGTCGTTTCATCATCATTTATTTTAATATCTAGATAAAAATAGCCCCATAAAGGAGTGTTCTTTTTATTATCAAATGAACATTGCTGTCACTGACTGTCCATCCATCCATCCATCCATCCATCCATCCATCCATCCATCCATCCATCCATCCATCATCTTCTTACTGCTCCCTAAACCTCGGACTAATCTTGTTGGTTGTCTACATCAACTGTTAGGGTTCAATTTTGCCTGTTCCAAGCGTTTCAATACATTTTCACACAAAACAGCTTATGATTCATTTGATCTGGTGTGAAAGAGGTAAAGATATAAAGACATAGGAGAACTTCCTTGGACTCAGTTTATATTCTCTTGATTTCACGAATAATATTTCACAAATTTAGAACATGCAAAATCAGGATTTCAATGTGATTATTTGCACATGTTACTTCTTGTTCAATCAGACTTAATCACCTGCAGCTCCTGATAATTGAACACGTCCAATCTACTTGTATGTGGACACAGTTTTGTGCTCTTTATTTTGGGTGCATAATGAATCCAACCCCAATTGCAAAGACATCATGAGTACACACATTTTAGACCTACATACACAAATCTTAATGTATATGGCCCCTATGGTTGGAATGGCATGTAAAACTATGCTAATGATTAAAGACAGTAACAGCCAACAAAAACAATACAACTCTTTATGAAATGGTACCTTTTTAAAATTGTTGTTGTAGTGGTATAACATACTTTTTAATCAATAATCTTTTTGACCACTGTCTCTGTATCTACAGCTCCCTCCACCAGAAGCAACCAACCGCACACCAAAGACCACAGTTCTGGTGACCAAGCGTCCAAACCCCACCCCATTCCCCACCAAGACCCAGGACAGCCACAACCAACCTCATCTGGTAGACCAGCGAGACTACTCCACTGAGCTGTCCGTGACCATCGCTGTGGGCGCCTCCCTGCTTTTCCTCAACATCCTCGCCTTTGCTGCTCTCTACTACAAAAAGGACAAGAGGCGACATGACGTCCACAGGCGCTGCAGTCCCCAGCGGAGCACAGCCAATGATCTGGCCCACACTCAGGAGGAGGAGATCATGTCTCTGCAGATGAAGCAGCACTCGGACATGGACCGAGACTGCAGGGGCGTCAGTGACTCTCTGCACCCACATGATGTGGTACTGAGGACTGCCTGTCCACCGGACTACACCCTGGCTATGAGGCGTTCGCCAGATGACATCCCGCTCATGACGCCAAACACCATAACCATGATCCCCAGCACCATGGGAGGGCTCACCTCGCTCCACTCTTTTAACACCTTTCCCAGCAGTGGACAGAACAATACCCTGCCTCATCTGCACCCTCATTCACATTCCACGACCCGGGTATAGCCCCATGGATTTTCCCATGATGGCGGAACTCTAATGGTTGAGCTAAAAGGGGAATGGCAGTGATCCTGTGGCAACTTGAGGTCGACAAACACAGAAGTGTCTGGAGCTGAACCACCAGGAGTTGCTGGCTACCCATAGAGTTACACTGGGATCCTACAACACTTTGTTAATACCGATGGGAATATAGTAAATTCTTTGAGATGGTTTTTCCCAGGAGGATAATAGAATAATGAACCACATTTTTGTACAAAAATAAAAGACACCAAGAAAAAAGAGAAAAGCAGCCTTTCACAAGCTAAAACAGTGCAGAGGATGTTTTTTATTATTATTTTATTTTATTTTTTTGGATCTGATATTGTGGAAAAAGCAAGGTGCAGTTAAAAAAAATTCAGTTTTAGCGATGGTCAGGATGTTTTTTTCCCGACTGAATTTCCTGGAATTAGAGCGGAATACGCCGGAGGTAAGAAGAACGGAGGGGGAGATTACTCTGCAGGATATGTGGGGCGCAAAGTTGGTGCCTTGGAAAATTTACCTGGGTAACGTAAATAAAGGAGGCCATGTACATAAAGTTGCAGGTTCCAAGGAGAACAAAGGAAAGACTGAAAACTCCAGGATAAGAAACCCTGTATGCACAACAGAACCAGAAAAAAAGAGATATCGCAAATACTTTCCGACCATTTATTTTTGAGGAACGACTTTATTGTATAGAACTTATTTACATATCTATATCTGTACACTAAGCACCAAGGCTGTTTTAGCCCTCTTCTCTTTGGAGGGATGTCCATACTGCAAACCTGCCAGGCGGACAGAACCAGTGGCAAGTAAGGATCCACCAGCTGGCTTTCTGGCAGTTCCATCTTCAACAGAGAGCCGGGGAACAAAGGATAAATGGATATTTTAGCACGATGCGCATGACAATTTATCTGCTTGATGGCTGCTCTGCTGATTATGTCATTATAAAGAGTAATTTTCACCCTGTCCCTTGCATTGGAGAAAAGTAAGACACGTTTCCTGATGGGGTTCCAGGAAAACACAAGCCCTTGCAAGACCACAGGAAACGCCATCGAAGTCGTGGAAACGATGGGCTGGAGATGGAAGCGGAAAGGGCTAGTGCTGGGAATACAGTAAATCTTTCTTGCATAGCATAATATAGCTTGAGTGGGCTGGGCAAATAAGGACTAGTTTTGTACTCTGTGTTGGTACTACTTTTTGATAGTGGCTAAATCACATAACATTGTATCAGACTCATTGTATGTTCAGTTAAGATCAACGTTCCTTGCTGTTCCACCTATTGGGGCACTATACCTTATCAAAGTAATTACCTTCACTGTTTATTCCATTGCCCCCCTCCCCGCCTTTTGTGTTTCTGAGTGGGAGGTGTGTTGACACACTGGAGATCTATGAGTAAAAGATGTGGCACAAGAGCAAACTTCCAAGGTGTGCGGAGTTTCTGCTGGTTTAAATGATGAAGGTCCAAATATTTCAAAAGCCAACCACAGATTAATCACATGAGCTGAAAATAAACTGGAAATACACAGCAGGTGGCTAAGAGGACTCCCATGATGCACTTTCATCTTAGTTTAATCATTTGGCAATGTATAAACAAGTCTAAATATACTTTCTAGGGCCTAGAACAAAGGAGAGAAAAGTCTTTCACAAATCATCTTGTCCTTTCACCTTTTACATCAAACTAAAAAACTGTTATAAGGGCATCTTTCCTTCATATTTCAAAGTAAATTATTTGGGTTTTTTGCAGATTGAAGTCTTGAAAGCAATGTTATAATTTGATAGAGGTATCTGCCAATTCAGGATTTATTATCTGTCTTTTTAAAGGTCTTATACTACGTTCACACGCGCATCTAGTATACTGGATTGTTGCTACCTGATACTGTAGTTCAGAGGTAGGCAACGCTAGGCCTCAAGGGGCTCTGTGTCTGCATGATTTCCAGATATCCAAGCTCTAATCGTGACTGATTACCTGGCTCAGGTGTGTCTAGCCAATTAGAACATGCCAGAGCAGGGTATATTGGAAAACATGTAGGAATGCGGCCCTCGAGACCTGGAGTTGCTTAGTTGGAAGTGATTTTGAGCAAAATGTTAAAGCGGATGAATCTTGTGAATCTTGCTCCAGGCTTTTTCTTTTACTGCTCTATTCCAATATTTGAGAGACTTGGTATCAGATAATTTAGTTTGGGCAAAAACAACAACATTTATCAATATATTCTCCATGATTAATTTTTAAACAGTTGGTACTTTTGTGAATTGACAGTAAATGCAAGTTCCCTAATTGGTCAAACTCGGTCAACTTTCAATGCGCATTCAGTGATTATGCGTTTTGTGTGCAGAGCTTGAAAATGCTCGTAAAAACTTGCATAGTGACTCAGGAACGCAAGAGTTATGAAAGCCTGAAACACGCCGCGGCTGGTGTGAACGTAGCTTTACCAATTCTCTGTAGGATATTCATCCTTGAAAAAGTTTCAAGCTGAGTAAGATTCTTGTGTCTTCTTATGTGGACCAATTTAGCTGTTTTACACTTTCTTGTGTTTATGTTTCTATGTTTATGTTTCCATGACCCGTTACGCACTGCAGGGGCCATTTTATCTTGAACCTAAAAACTAAAATAATCATGAAAAGTCAGTGAACCCTGGAACTATGGAGCTATTTGTTGGCCGTAAATATTTGAAACCCCAATAAAACATTTAGAAAAAATATTGGTGTTTGCAAAAAAAAAATGGTAAAATATCCAAAACTTTTTGCAATTCAAAAATAAACTTAATTATTTTCAGCGTCAAATGTTCATTTTTTTAGGTTTCAAACTCAAAATTTCAATTTCAAAACTTATAAAAACAAACTCTGCTTTTTACACCCGTCTTGGGACAACTTCAGACTATGATAGTACAGAGTAAACAGCCATTTTCTGACCGTAATTATCACAGCTCTAGGAGTCAGTGAATGCACCGGGACTGAAGTTACCACCCTCATCGATTTTGATTGGTTTCGTGTTAAACGCGTCACAACGGGGTCAAAAGTTTTGAAACAAAAATTTTCAGATTTGAAAATGAAAAAAAAAAGACTTGAAAGTGAAAATAAAAGATTTGAAATTGAAATTTTAAGTTTTGAAACCTAAAAAAAAGAACATTTGATGCTGAAAATAATTAAGTTTATTTTAGAATTGCAAAAAGTTTTGGACATTTTAAATTTTTTTGGACAACCACCAATAATTTCTCAAAATGTTTTATTGGGGTTTCATATATTTATGGCCCCATTCTTAAGGAAATCTACCTTGACTTTTCAGGATGACTTATTATGACAGAATGGGAGTTAGCTTGTTTTGGTCAAGATGACAAACGTTTTTAGTTCAACCATGAAGGCTCAAACACAGTAAAACCTCACCCCTCACCACCACAACCAATCATATTTGTCATTGTCACCAACGTAGCCCTGGCCTTTTACCAAAACCACTGACTGAATAAAAAATAAAAAGGTTATTTGGAGGTTAAAGCTAGAAATACACTGACAATTCAGCTCACATTTTCATTACGGTTTTATCTTCACTGGAGTTACTCTCTCATAGCTCCTATTTTCCACACCCTGGTGGCCCTTTCGTTGACACTAAACGTTCATAAAGAAATTGTCAGAGGTGGAAATCAATTATTTCAATGAATTCATTGGTAGACCTTTTTTTTCCTTCAAACTGCAAAAGTTAAACTTTATGAACTGCCGTTTATAATAAGATCTATGTCCTAAAAAAATTAGGTTGGAAAAAAAAATGGCATCCTCACAGCTTAAATAACTTGTATAGGTCTCCACTACTATACAAAAAATGATACTTTATGCAGGATGACTGAGCTGATTTGGTATTATGATCTTGTTTTGAAAGCTGCTCTCCATTCATGTTTAGGATTTTATTGATGCTTTGGAGATGCTTTGCCACTGTTAAAGTGTTAAAGTGGAATTTACTCTTCCCTTAACGCCACTTGAATGTTGAAAATATGGTGCTTGATGTCTGGCGCGGTGTTTTTCTTCAAACCGCTCAAGTTTGCAGTCACCATTTCAATAGCAATGTTTGGATCTTGAAATGCTTTTGATGGCTCTCCTCTGAGGGCGGATCTTTGCAGGAGCAGTTCCAGCTGAACAGCTACCACCACCCAGTCAGCCACAGTCTGCAGGATTTCTCTGAGCGCCATTGTAGATCTCAGAACCCAAAGCTGATGCTGATCCTGTTTGATCAAATCAAAAGTTGACAGTGTTGAATATATTTGAATACTCACCTTTTAGATAGAATCAGAGAAATCCATTAATCAGACACAGTATTTGTGTTTTTTTCACAGCAGCAGAACCAGAGTAGGGATGAGTGGTAAAAGCAAACAGAGTCTGTGGTTGCACCTTAAAAGTTATCAAATACATTTACAGTTGTTTTCTATAGTGCCATGTCACACTGCTGCTACATACAATTTGTGCATGTATGTAATTTTGGTCTTTTGTGATACATGCGTGATATACGTGATTCTCAAGTGTTTCTTGCGTTCGTCATTCGTCGATGTGAACAGATGTCCATCAAGGGTCGTGGCTCATAGGTCTTTCTGTGAATTTGGTTTCAAACTGTTTTCGAATTTTTAATTGGTTAAGAATTTTTTAACGTAGTTCATTCACAGTTATTATGTATATTATACAATTGTGTTTGATTTTAGCAAGTTGCATACAAAATTTGTGGCTTTCTACGACTGTTTTACGTATGTCCACATTTGACTAATGGACAATGTATAACTTGAACAATATGTCACGAATACGGTGCACTTTTCCAGTTAAAATTACATAATTCACACATGCATCACTAATGAATCGAATATAAACAATGCAATAATTTCACACGGTTCATGTACAATTCGCGTTTTCTGTGACAGGCCATATAAATCATCCGATCTTTCACTCTTCCAGCATTCTATACAGAGTGGGGGTCTCCTTCTTCCCCCGTCCAGCTCAGACACCGCCATTAGGCCAAAGGCGGTCAAGGAAGGTGGCTGGGTTTGGCGGAGGCGACTCTGGACGTGGCTTCTGCTGGGGGTCACCCCTGGCAAACTACGGCCCAGGGGTGTTATGTAAAGGGACTCAGGTAGACACAGGATCACTCGGACACAGGACGGTTGCAATTCAACTCCACGTTTAATCTCTGTTCATTCATTCTCGTGTTACCCCAACATAGTTCCCCCCGGAACCCTTGAACCCCAACTATGGTTCCGCTTACACAACAAGGGGCTGTTAAATTATTTAATCTGGCCCCCATAGTGGAATTGTTTTATTTTCTCTGTAGTTCAGGCGTCTCTCTACAGATGGGACACTGCAACTAAACTGACCCATGTTTAGGCACAGTGAGTCATTCTGCATTTGTGTGGTGTTTGAAAATGTGTTGATTTTTCTTATATTCATGTGTGACTTGCAAGTTGGACAGTCATTTTTTTGGTTATTCCAACACCACGTATATTCAGCGTTCCCTGAGTTTGACTTTTTCCTTGAGAGATATCAACCCATTGGTAAAAATGCTACTAAAATGAGAACAAAAACATAGTTTAAAAAAATCCAAAGTATTCAGTTTTAAAGTAATTTTTAATCGAAGTTAAGGCATGTTTTCATCCAGATCCCGTGTTATTTCTTTCTTTCTTGAGGTGGATTACCAAAACACGCCACAAATCTGCTCCTGGTCCAGGCCTTTGGTCAATTTTTAGAACCCTTTGTGGCCCACGAGTAAGAAAGTTTTCCCACCCCTACCCTAGCAGCTGACTTAGAACTGGTGTGGACCAGGGGAATCCGACTGTTAAATTAAAACAAAGCATCACAAATGTTTCCGCAGTGGGTGCCGACTATGGGGCTGACGCCATGTGATTCCTGACCTTTGTAAAAGTAAAAATAGAAAAATAGTAGAAATTCAATCAAACACAGGTTTATGTTTTTTTCCATGGTTTATTCTTATTTCTTCCAGGTCTTAACGTGGTTCAATTGTGATACACCTGTGAAAAATGTAATTCACTTTTTCCTCATGTATTCATGTATGACCAATTTTCATCTGTGCAATGTGCGCAAGTGGTGTGTAGTGGCAGTGTGACACGGTATTTAGGTGTTGCTTTAGAGTAAGAACTGCTGGCTTAACATCTTGATCTGACTCAGGATGAACCATTAAATTTAACCTAAGACCTGTTTAAAACATCTGGGTTAACAAACTCCAATTTTAAGTCCAAATTGACTTACTTTGAAGAGGAAAACCAAGTCTTTAGTTTAAGAACAGTTGATCAGTATCAGATCAACTCATGAGTTAATCCACATACCCATTGTTCCTTCTTTCTTCATTGGAGCCAGACATCAACAAAAGGCTAGCATGTGTGTTGTCAGTGGAGATTTCTCATGTGGTCTTAAGCTTTCATCCTGAGTTGAGTCATGGGGTTTGCTGGAGCTTTTCCAAGCTATCTTTGAATAAGGAAAAGACAGCTACATGTATTCATACTCACTTCCGAGGTGCTGTTTTTGAAGTCAAATAATCTATGGACTTCGGGAGAAAACTCATGTGCAAACTCCTCACAGAAAACTCTTGCTGTACAGCAACTAAACTAACCACTATAACACACAGCAGTCCAGCATTAGATAATTCACAATGACCAACTGTGGTTTTCTTTATTCAAATACATCCAACTACTTATGTGGATAAAGTGAATATTTTCATCTTTGTACAAACCGGAGGACACAAGAACATTTTAGCACAACGAATAAAAGTTTGATAAAAAGTGTTCTTCCTTTGTGTGAGATTATATTATCGGAATGTCACTTGAATAATTTGGCATTCAAGGAAAATCTAATATTAAAAAAGATTTTTTGGCGTAAAGGATTTTGTTTGATAGACGTGGTCCCTAAGTTTTCAGTTTGCAATAGGTTATTAACATCATCAAAGTGCCACTTCAATCTTCTTTTATTGTTTTGTAAAAGCAAAAAAAAATGAAACCTTTAAATAGTCTATCCTCTCCCATCATAATTCAGACTGCAGAAGGGTGGAATAAAAAGTCAAGTTCTATGTTGGTCTCGATCGGTCAGTCAAAAAAAACCAAAAAAAAAAAATATCATACATCTCTGATGGTGTTTGGAGGGCTGGGCCGCATGTGGAGGCGGACCGGATCCGGCCCGCGGGCCGTGGTTTGGGGACCTCTGACATACATGGATTTATTTATCTGCTAATGGATGAATGGAGCAGGGAGCTTCTGTCGACTGTTATACTTGCGTCACAGCTTCAAGATTTTTCCAACTTCATGTTTTTCTCTGCTACTGGTTCACAATTTAAATAAAGAAATACTCAGAAATGGCATTTTAAGTTTATTTTCTTTATATATGTCCTCCATCATGAGAAAAATGCAACAAGAACATGTTAAAAACACCAGAAACACAATTGTCTTTGGAGTGGGTCATTAACTGTGTTTCTAGTCTACATGTTTTTTAGGGGATCGCAAAGTCCAAATTTACGCTTTTGTGTTTTGTTTTTTTTTCTAATTTTTCAAAAGCATTTTACTGCTAGGCAGAAGTCATTGACTAGCTTTGATTTAAGAATTCAATCAGCAGATTTTTTTTTTCAAGATCAGAGAAAGGGAAGTTCAGAGCCTCAGTCAAAGTTTCCTCATAATGCAATCAAGACAACCCAAATTGTTCAGTCCAGAAATGTGGATTACAAGTCCAAGAAGTGAGAAGGCACAATTTGAGGTTAACATTTTCAAATAAATGTATTTTTCGTTAGTCTGGTTAACCGTCCCTTAGTCTTACCTGCCTCTATACATAAATTCACAAACAAAAGAATTGGGGCAAAGATTAGAGGCTAAAAGCTTTTATTGAGATTTACATTTTTCCATTTCCGTGTATGAATAGGTGCGAGGTCAGAGGGCCTTTAGGAGCAGCTGACCCTGACTCCTCTCTTGTTAGCTGATGAAGAGCTATTGCTTTTCTTAGCAGGGACTCTCATCTGTCTCCTCTTTCATTAGGAGCCGACAGCTTAGGCTGTTTCACAAAACGACTCCCTTAACATTTGCACTGTGGACTGCCTTCAGCCTGCTTACATCTTTAGGTCAGTGAAGCCTAAGCACTTAACAACATTCGTCACTGAGTACACATGAGTCATCCGGCGGAGCAGGCTGCAGTCAGATCCAGCTGCTCGGGAAGTTTGAGTCGCTGCAGGGGTGAAGCAGTGAATTTCAAAACGCGAGAAGACTAGAGTACTTTAGTTGACAGGGTTTTAAAGCTCAGATGTGGAGAACTCTGTATGCTGAAGGCGAGCTGCTGCTTGGTAAACTGAAATGCTGTGTTTTCCTTCTTTAAAAGGTAGATGTGTGTGTGTGTGTGTGTGTGTCAGGGTGGTTGGGGGGGACTCTGCAGTGAGAATATCCTCCTGTCCCTTTTGACTTCCTCACAAACACTTCGCAGTCACTCAAAATGATGAGTGCACACTGCTTTTATCCCACATAACACTGTGGAGCACAAGATGGATGGTGGGATCAGATTCTGTCTGTCACAGAGGTAGTTGTGTTGTTTTTTTTTTCTTAATACGGTTCAGGTTGAGGGCTGCTCAGTGTTGTGGTGGTTAGAGTGGTAAGGTCCCCAGCAGAGTCCTATCTGGATGGAGATCACATGTTCCCCACATGGATTAGTGGACTTTGCATCATTGGAGATTCCATACTGGTTATCACTGTTTGTGGTTCTGTGATGAACTCAGAACCTGCCTAGGGTTACCCCGCATTTACACGGTTCCATCTGCGGTGCATTTTATTTTGTGTTTCCCTGTGTGTGAAAAATCCTGCCAACATAAAAATGATATTTTAAAGTCCTTAACATCCATCCCACAGGTCTTTTGGTGCAGCACAAATATTTCAA
>NC_050515.1:24610482-24611861 GCF_002922805.2 Oryzias melastigma | reverse complement strand
CCTAGGGTTACCCCGCATTTACACGGTTCCATCTGCGGTGCATTTCTGTTGCATTGTGTTGTGAGTCCGTCTCCCAACTGTCTGGTAGTTTACATCAGGGGTGCCCAAATCCGGGGATCAAGGTCCGGTCTCCTGCTGGTTTTCCAGAATTCCTGCCTTATCTGCTCCTCAAAGACCATTTTTCACAGTGATGTCAGACAAAATGGCGACATGGCCATAAATGTGTACAGTAACTTCAGGTTTACAGGTCTAGAGAGACATAGCTGACAACTGAACATTGTTGAACACAATTTTACTTAAATAACTAAAGTTAACCTTACCTCGTTCTATAAATGTATTGGTTTTCCTCTCTTGGATCATTCATGAATCAAAGTAGAAATAAATGAATGATATCCTCCAATAATGGACTTTTTATTGAAAATATCAGCCTTTCATTTGAGCTGATATCATTCTAAGGGGTTCTATTTTGGCTGATGTTATTTCCCCGTATTGTAAGTGTGATCGAGCACCAAAGCTGATCGAAATTCATGTTGGCAACATTCAATACATTTGGCAAATACGCACATCGCTGTATTGTCCGCACGCATTTGAAACGCTTCCCAGGCTAAATGTACTCGTTGTTTTATGGATTATTTAGGGGACAATTGTAAAAACAGGAATGTTTTGGTTCAGGGAAAATTTTAAAAGCTGCTATCAAGCCATGTATTTTCACCTTTTAAAATAATAAATAATAATAATAGTAAATAATAATAGCAAGATAGTAGTCACTTTCCTATTTTTGGCAACAGTTTCCAGTTAATTTACCTTTATTTTCCCAGAGATTGGACACAGGAGCAAAAGCAAAGGAGAGCGACGTTCGAACCGCAGCTGAGCTAACAGCAGCTCACTGACTGCAATAGTAAACAGAAATAAGTTTTACTTTAATGTCAGACGTGCTTAATGCCATTGGGCCGCATGTGGCCCCAGGGTCGTAATTTGCCCACCCCTGGTGTAAAGCTTGTGTTGTATCAGAGGTAGATATGACAGAGGTGATGGAACATCCCAATTAATTCATAAGCATTCTACTTTTGTTATATCAACACAACGGAGACACACTGCAGACAGACCAGTAAAAAACCGTCTTTACCCACAGACAGCTGGGATAGGCTCCAACAACCTCCTGATGTTGACAAAATGGAAACTAATGGTAAAAGATTTAAGTCATACTTAAAAAATAAGACGTAATGTTTAGTTTGGCCAAATGTTATCTTTCAAAATAGTCAAATTATTATCATTATTTTTTTAATCCAGTTTTAGTTTAAAATATCAGTTCTTGGGCGAAGGACTTATTTTGTGTTTCCCTGTGTGTGAAAAATCCTGCCAACATAAAAATGATATTT
>NC_050515.1:24609685-24610064 GCF_002922805.2 Oryzias melastigma | reverse complement strand
AAAGTTATATGATTAAATTTGGAACTAAAAGAACTGGATATATGGTATTACCTGTAATGATGCTAGTGTAAATGCTATACGTTGAAGATGCCGAAACTGATAAGTAGTCAAAAAAACTTACAAGCTAATAGCTGAAAATGCTAAAATTGCTTAAGCTTTCCAAAATATTAGCTGAATGCCAAATTGGCAAAAATAAATAAATAAATAAACAACTGGAATATGTCTAATTTTGCCAAATTAACTGGCATTTTTAAAAAAAAATATTACCTAAACTCCAAATTAGCATAAAAAAATGGCAAAATTTCAAAATTAGCCAAAACAGTTAGCATGATGCTAAAATATTAGCTTAACTCAAAACTACCCTAAAAAAAATGGGAAA
>NC_050515.1:24595687-24609598 GCF_002922805.2 Oryzias melastigma | reverse complement strand
AAAGCAAAGCTCCACAATACCCCCCAAAAAACCCAGTACTAAACATACTAAACATTTTAAGGTCTGAATGGTGTCTCCAGCTGAAAGTTTCAAACTTTTTGAAGGATTTGAGCATTTTGTACAGTATTTCAAAAACTATCAAGTTTATGAATACCTAAAAGTACAAGCGGTAATGTCCTCAATCAGCTAAATGCTTTGATACCAAGATTTCTAAAATCGCTGAAAATTTAAATTGAGTGTTTGTGTGCCAAAAAAGTGTATGAAAAAACGCAGGAGAATCCTTATTGTGTGAATGCTGTAAAGCATTCACAAAATAATAAAAATATAATAACATAATTTGAGATTTAAAAAATAAAGAAACAAAAACCTGAAACGGATGTCAAAATTTTCAGAAAAAGAAGCAAAAACTCAGTGATTTCAGAGTTTAAAAATACAAGTGATAAGTCTGTATCATGAAAAGTCCCATTTTAATATAAACTAGTCTATTTGTCTATTCTACATGGCATGTTTTAAAGTGATAGAAAAAAAAAGAAAAGGCTCTGAAAAATGGTAGTGCATTCATAAATTTTACACATAAAACTCCTTCATTAATTTTACTACAATAAACTTTTTTACTTGTTTTCACGAGAGAATCAATAAAGTCCGAGATGAAAAGGGCAGATCTATTCCTAAAAGCATGTCATGGAGTAGGTCAGTACATTAACAGTAGCGAGCAGCGCTCTCCAGGGAGGAGAGCAGGACGACGCGAGCCGTCAGCTGAATTAAACATATAATTGCGCTGATGGGTAAATAGTCAGGCGTCTGCAGGGCCATGCTAAGTATCTGACAGCTGAGGACGAATCCTTATTAATAAGATGCCATGCTTCCAGTTGCTTGATTGATGACGGCTGAAAACTCAAGCAAGTCATAACATAAGGGAAGTGACAGAATTGCTGGTCAGCTCCTGACATATCTGAAATTGTAAAGGGAAATGGCTCCAAACTGTAGTGAGTTTAACACATTCTGGCAGTTGCTAACAAGATTTAGCCAGAGTTTTGACGATGTACAAACAACCCCGTTTTCCCACACATAAAAGCGCGCGCTGACATCCTGAGGCTTTAGACTGAACAGACAAAAGGAGAAGTTGACACAGAAGTCAGGGCTTGTGAAAGTCAGCAAATGCATTCAACAGAGCTTTGTGTTAAAAAGCAGACTGAAACTGTGCTGTAGCAGGAAGAAAGTCTTCCGGTGACCTTCGGGCATCTAAAGAAATTAGGCCCGATAAGTTGTTGAAGAAAGTTAATGGTGGTGTAACTTCTATCTAAAGAGAAAGGCTGTTGCTTCAAAGATGTATTACATTTTGATTAGAGTGGATGAATGCAGTTGAATTAGAACTGAGACATAGTAACTAGAGAAGTTTTTTTTTTATTTTTTTTTTTTTTTATTCTGTTGCACAGAATGGGGAGAAGCTATTGGTGAAGCTATCAGAGACTTCTGTTTGCAAAATTGCTAAAAGGACGATGGACAAAATACATCAATGACTCTCTAGTGAACAGTCATCAAATATGTGGGCTCCATTGCTTTATTAAATCATCTTAACAACTTTAAATTAGAGTAGGGACACCTGTGGCAGTCTACATAGCCGTGACACAATCTGCTTGGTGTGCTTCATTATGAGCAGCTTTGATCCACTCGGAAAATTTACTTTTTTTCAACAATTAATTTTGGCACCATTGGACACACCAGATTATAAGGTGCACCGTCAATGAATGGCTGATGTTTAAAATGTTGTCATACATAAGGTGCACCAAACTATAAGATGAGACAAATGAGTCAGAGATAAGTCTGTCAATCCGTCAGACTTTATCAACTGCGTTCACAGTAACTAGAACTTGTTTTTAACACTCTACACGTGAGCGTATTCACAATACCCGTAACACCTAACCATGTTAGCAGCACGTAAAAAAACAGACTGATTCAGCTAAAACAAATGTTACAGTGACTAAGCTAGCTCCAAGCTATGCTAGCAACACGTACAAAGCAGACTGACACCGCAAACACAAACGTTATTATGACTAAGCTAGCTCTCAACTATGTTAGCAACAGACATTGCTAAAACAAATGTTACCATGACTAAGCTAGCTCTGAACCATGTTAGCTACAGATACTGCTAAAACAAACGTTACCAACCCAACATTTAGGCAGAGCGCTATGTACGTCTCAAAATCGCTCAGACAAGCACAACCAGACTCATTGCAGATCATAAGGAGCATTGTTTTGTTAAAAAAAAGGGGGCTTTGAAGTGTGCCCTTTATTAAAAATACGATAGTTTGCTGGTAAACTAGCATCATATCTAAAGTTAACGTTAATCTTCATTTTCCGCCTGGTCAGGTTGAAGAATTTGTGAGCCATAATCAGTTTTAATTTATCTTTATCTAAAAGAAACTCTACCAAGAATTAGCCCACAAAAGAATTCAACCTTCATCTTTAGGCTTATGAAGTTTCTGTAGCAGAAAGATGAGGAATTGTTTTGATTCTGTACATTATTTGTCCTGCACTCCAAAATGCCAATTTATAAAGTAGCAGCTGTAATCACATTTTCTGGAAGATACCAGTAGATACCAACTGATTTAAACCCATTTTTATCTTACCTGGCCACAAAGTGTAGTTCTTCAGTGGAAAAAAAAACATTACCATGAAGCTCATTTATCTGACTTTTTCATTTCTGTTGTGCAAGATCGATGTCAGGATGCAGTTTCATTGGAGTCTACAGAATGCTGTCAGTCACTTACCCATCTTAATGTCAACACTGTTCTTAGTCTTTTTTTCCCCCAATACAGTAAGTTACCATTTGTCATGGTGTTGTTTTTTTTTTTTTTTTTTTTAATCATTATGGCAGTTATGGTAGTGAAAGGGTAGCTGAGTGATGACACCAACATTTCACTCTGTTTAAGCTAAATGATGAATAAATATCCATTCACATGGGTGTAATGCTGAACTCCATGGTTTGGGTGATGAGTGTCACTTTTCCAGCATCAGTAAATAATTAAAAGTTACGGGAAAAAAATAGATATTTATGTGTTAGGACTTTAACTATGAAACCCACAAACCCAAAAACCAGGAGGATTGCAGTGCACTGATGCTTTCAACCCTCCTAAGACTAGTGTCACTAAAGCCCTTATAAGCAGAACTGGATTGATGTTGGAAAAACTCAATATTTTATATTTTATCTGATAAATCTTTGGTGTCACCTTCCCAGTTTGAAACACCTATTTAGAAAGTTTTTAAGAATTTTGTTGCTATAAATAACAGGACAGGACTGCATTTTGTGATTCTCACAGATTGACACATCTCACAACACTTTTAAAGCTGGGATTTACAAGACATACAATTTAAAAGAAGTCAACATGGAAAGAAAACGTCTTTTGAAAAACGTGTCCCCCACAAATAGTCATTCAGGTGTTATGTTATTTAAGATTAAGCCAAAGTTAAATTTTTAGTTTTACTTGCCCAGTTTGTTGGTGTGGTACAAAAACAACCAACCAAACAAAAAGGTTAAAAAAAAGGATATTTATAAAAAGTCAATCCATATGTGAATTTTATTAAAACCATGGATTATGTGTCAAATGAACATTCTACTAAATTTACTCATAAATAGCTAAGCACATCCCCTCAGTTTTTCTTTTACACCAACCTGTATTTTATCCGGTGTGGGGACCGGAACAGGGACCCCATATTTAGGAAGTCTGTAGCGTGAAAAGTCTTGCCTAGGGACCCACACTGAATTAAGCTCTTTGTGCCCCTTAGGAATTGAACCCTGATGTCCCATGTGCCAGTCCTACATTTAACCAACCGAACCATCCAGCCACTACTCATAAATATCCAATGTTTCCAAGAATTTCAACATCTCCCTTAGCAAAAAGTGGTACTCTTGAAGTCGTTAAGTATTAGTATGTACACGAAGTGTAGGAAGTGTACTAACTGAATACTTCTTCTGACTAAATTGGAACACATCAAGTTTAGAATATTTAGACAGCGTGTAAAAGTAAACTTCAAGTATACTATCTCAGTTAGACAAAGCATACTTGTAGTAGACTTAAATAGACTACTTTTGCTAAGGGCTGTCCACACCTTGGGATTTACATTTAGGCATCATGGGAGAGCAAAGTGTTGATTGTAAGTTGGGCTGTGGAATTCCTTTTAATATCTCAAGTCACGCACATGCTTTCTTTTAGAGGAATCGTTGGGCTTTTAAAACACGGAGCTAATAACAATAAACGCTGACAAGATGGCTCAACGAGCAAATAAAATATGAAAAGAAGCTCAAATTTTATGGCTGTTTATATGCTGTGGCTATTTTACAGGGAACACTATGACTTTTAGCTGAGGAGGAGGAAGTGTTTTTGTTTGAGCTCAGCATACCATAAAAAACTATGACATAAACCTTTTCCCTGCAGTTATTTCTAATTATTCCCACCCGTTTCATGACTGAATTCATCTCGCTCACGACATGAACATTCTGTTTCCTTCAGCTCATGATGAAGAGAGAGTTTGCTTCCATGTTGGTTTGGTGTCTGCAAACAAAGATCACAACATCCCATAGTTGTAAATTTCGCTACAAATATGTGCAAATGTCATTATGTTCTGCCTTTATTTAGAAATCTGTGTTGATATGGTTTCTTTGCTGTTCAAGATGTTTACCGTTGTCAAAACTGAGGCTTGTAAACATTGATGTTTATTTCTGCAATGTGCCTATTTTTTTTTTTTTTCTTGTTTTTGTGTCAAACACCATCCAGCTTGTCCTGAAAAAGACTTGAATCTGAATCTTTTGGGGTTTTTTTGCTTTTGCATTTATTTTCAACGGTGTTCACTCACAAACGGCAGAACGTGTTTCCATCAGCCATAAAGGGGGGATTCCACAGGTAGCATTTCCTCGGTCATGTCCATGGATCCCAGCATCAGTAGCATCAGTGCGCCGCCCACCGGGATTGGAATGAGTTGAAATTTTGGGAACATGCCCCCTCCATCCTGACCGAACCCCACAGTCGGCCCACGATGACGTCCATGGGAAGGACAAGCGCTGCAAATGAATGTAACGCAATGTGCCATTTTCTGACCTCAAATCACTGCAGAAATACCAACTATGAGACCTCAGATTCATCTTGAGAGGTTTTTTTTTTTCTCTTTTTTTTTGCAAACAGTCTAAAACTACAGATGGATTTGTTTAAGATTGCCACGTGAAATAGCAGGAACAATGTGAGCAGGTCTGGCATTTGTATCGTAGTTTTTTTTGTCACTTGTCTTTCTTTCTGGTTAAATAGTCTTACTCTTCTGGAGCACAATAAATGATTTTAATATGCTTAAAATGTTTGCTTTTTTCCCCCCTGAAGTATTCATTCATCTTTTTTTCTTGCAAATGTTGGTCTGGCAACTTATTAAGCTAAATATAATTGGATTTATCTAGTTTCATTTGCAGATGGATTTGGTTTGGAGTTCTGTTAATTGAATTTAGATAAAGGTTGCTGTCAGCTTCATGCATGAATAGAGTGAAACATGGCTGTTGTTCACTATAAAACTACATTAAGATACACATTTACAGACAAGAGGTCAGCGTTTGTATGAAGACTCTTTATGATGGGCAAAAATATTAATTCCATTTGAAATGGATGGAGTCGTGAGCAGTGCTCTAAAAATCCACAGGCTGATTTACTTGTAGTCTACCTTGTGTTTGGAAAAATTACGATATTTTAATACCTTATAATATTTCTATTCTTGATTTTATTTTTTTAATTACAAATGTTGACTTTATTTGACAACTGGGCCTAAGCGAGTTTAACATCATCTGGCTCCAACCAAATGGATACATTTCAATTGCATTTGTTGATGATATACTGTAGATGTCGCCATGTGGAACCAGATAACCAGTAAGTATTGATAGAGTGTTTGAGTCAGTCTGAGTTAACATTTCTATGGAAACCACTCTTGACAATCAGTAGTGATCTTGTTGGACCACGTAAAGGGGCCATACCATGAAAAAAATTTGGGGAGCTTTTAAGTCTATTATATTGTTCATTCCTCACTATAAACAAACCCAAAGCACTAGTTTGATCCGTTCATGCATTTCTAAATAACCCTTTAAAAACCTGCGCTCTCACCAGCAGCCCCTCCCATACCCACAAAAACGTGCGGTTCCTCACAATCTGACATCACAGAGTGAGACAGCCCCTTTCAGGAAGAGTCTGCTCTGACAGCTCCGCCCCCACTCTAACACCAACACCCAATTTCTCCATAGAGGTAGCGGTGATCAGCAAAAAACTTTCATTTTGGATGCAGAATACCGTTTATCTTCCAATTCTGTCCCGTGTTCAATAAATTCCAGCTCAACAGGTGTTCGTTACTTTAGATTCGGGGCTCTTCTAAGACACGACCCCAGACCTCAAGTGTATTTGTGGTATTTGTGTTGTGAACCAGTGTATAGCTGGGCCTACTAAGGGCAGAAAAATGGTAGTATACCATTTATCCAAACTTCTTCAAAGATGAATAGAGATATATGTGCATCCGTCTTTGAAGAAGTTCTGATTATTTTCATGGAAGAAACGCAGACACGCTGCTGAAAGTTCTAGGATGACGTCATGAAATGGGCGGCACCCATACCCAACAGCAGGCAGAGCGTGGTTTTACTTCCAGATAGGAAAAAACTCACAAAAAAACCCAAATACTTAATGAATGATTTGTTTATTAGTATTCCAAAGGTAATATATGATCACATATATGGATATAGTTCACTCTGACAGGCTTAAGAAAATCATGGTATGGCCTCTTTAAAAGCATGTTAGGGTGAACCTGTCAATCAAATGTTTTGACATGAGGACCAGAAGGCATCACACACACTTACTGAGGCATCAGATTTGCCAGTTCATAACTTGCACTAATTAGGATTAGGAAGAGCACATTTTTTTAAATGGTAGCAGAGTAAAGGTGCATTCACACCAAACGCAATTTACGCAGCAAATTCGCGTTGCCTGCCCCTGTTTCGCAGCGGAGCGAATTCGCTGCTCGCCACCTGCCTTAGCTTGATGCGGCGGTCGCATGTGAGAGGAGCTACCAGCTAATGTTTTTAGCATGATCGCTATAGGGACAGTGTCTGTGGATATCCCACTAGAATGTATGGAAGACACGAACAGTGTTGAGAAATAAAGTTCATTTATTGTGAAGAGTTCTACAAAAACATCGGTAATCACGTCTACATGTTTGGGTTTATGTGATCATTAAAAGATTTTTCCTTTACCGGGGGCTTCATCTCTTCGCTTCCGTGGTGTTTTTGTGTCTCCGTGGCTGAGCTTGGAGGCTCACTGTCTAGTATTAACCTGAGGGCGAAAAAACAAAATTAGAAGCCCTTTCTCCTTTTTTTTGTTTTTTGCTTTTGTTTTTTAATGTTTCAAATAGGCCAGAGACTGCAGCCTCCGCACCTCGCAGCGGCTCTGTGTGTGCCGGCATATCGAGCGAGTGAGCTCCGCTGTCGGAGCGAAAGCTGCTGATCTGTCCAGAGTGTATCTCGTTTTCGTATCAAAGTAGCTGGATGAGCTCTACAAACCAGCGGCTTCAGTAGGTTAAGGAAATGGATGAAAGTTAAGGACAAAAATCCTCTCATTGGATTAACATTAAATTTCGCCCAATTCACGCCTTGCCCCTCAAATTGAGCTGCTCTCAGACCGCCGGGCCGCATCTGTCGCTCAACTCGCATTGCGGGACTTCAGATCGCCTCATGTTGCGTCTGTAACAGTGACTTAATATTAAAACTGGTGGCCGAAATGCGTTGGTTGTGAATGCACCTTAACCCATAAATACCTAGACCGTTTTTTTCTTAAAAATCGAATGATGTCGAATGCACCACAAACCAAGTTGATCACAGAAGTAATTTCTTAAATTTTTCTGTTATACCAATGTCACCATAGGTTCTTATGGGTTAAGAATGTTTAGTCTGACTGAGGAATACCTGTTTATTTCTTAATAAAAATCCATGGGATTTTGACTTCTTGGAACAAGCATATATTTCCTGTTTGGAACCCAAGAGGGGAGGAGCCACTCAACCCAGTTCTCATATGTACAGTAAATGGTCACAGAGCGCTTACTTTAGCGCTGCTGGGAGCTCGAGTAAAAGTCTGACTCTGTAGTTCCGTTTCTAACATATCTATCTCTGTTTACTTTGATGAGTCGCATACATCAAACACTTGATTGTTATTTCTTTATTCTTCTGACTCAATTAAAAACGAATGGAAACACACGAGCAAAACTCTCCAACTCGTGTTAGGAAATTAGAAATCCACACAAATATTTGGAGACATTTACAAGATTCCCTCGGAGTGTGTCTCAAGCTTTACGGCTCAGTGAGGTACAAACCTACATATTGACTGATGAGGATCTTTCAACTCACAGGAGACAGTAGCCTGTGTTCATGTCTGAAAAACGCTTCAAGAAAGAACATGTGCAGCTTCAGAGACGGCCTGTAAATACAATAAGGAGGTAAGCGCGGCATGATTGACTAACTTTCATTATATTTTTGTTTCTGGTCTTTTCTTATTGCTAACATTGTTTTGTCAAACAGCAGTATTGCATTACAGTATTATGCTTTATGTGTACAAATGAATACATGCTATATTCTAATCAGATAATTATAAATACATGATATATAAAAATATATTTAAACAGAAAGACAAGTCTATTAAAATCTGATTATCAGATCAGACGTATATTCCATTTGACGTATATTCCAAGTGCTTTAAGCATACACCATTTACTATGAAGCTGCCTCATTTCAGCTGTTTTGTTTTTCATTCATATGTACACTGTAAAATTTGAAACATCCCAGCAAGTAAAGCCAAGTGGCCCCTATTTAGTTTAAAGTGGGAAGAAAATTTGGGCCCCGATTGAATTTGTCCACAGTTTCTGTGGTGGCCCCACCTGTGTTTGCCTACATTGGCTTAAGTGGGCACTCAGTGGGTTGTCTCACTACACTAGCCAGCCTCCTGGTGGAAGGTGTAGCATGCTAGCGAGCGCCACTGAAGCGAGCTCTGCTGTAGTAATCTAGCGAGCTCCACTGAAGCGAGCTCTGCTGTAGTAATCTAGTGAGCTCCGCTGTAGCAAGCTAGCGTGTTCCGTTGTAAGGAGCTCCGGTTTAGTGAGCTAGCAAGTTCCACTGTAGCGAGCTAGCAAGCTCAGATGATTCGAGCTAGCGAGCGCCAGTGTAGAGAGCTAGCGAGCTCTGCTGTGGCAAGCTCTGCTGTAAGGAGCTAGCAAGTTCTGCTCTAGTGAGCTCCGCTGTATCAAGCTAGCATGGTCTGCTGTAGCGAGCTCCAATGTAAGGAGCTAGCAAGCTTCAGTGTATCGAGCTAGGGAGCTCCAAGTACGCACTTAGACCATCGTGGGCAAACACAGGTGGGGCCACCATGGAAACTTTAAACAAACCAATTCAGGGCCCACATTTTCTGCCCACTTTTAAACAATATGGGTCCCACTTGACTTTGCTGGCTGGGATCAGTTAACAAAAGTTCTATAATTTGTTACATTTGAAAATATTAGCTTTTATCAAATTACATTTTTCAGTTGAGTAAACCTTCAGTCGAAAATTGTAACTTGATAAAAACTAAATGTAACAAATTACAGAACTTTTTTTTAGTTGATCCAATGTTTCACTTTTTCAGTGTACATTTGCGAACATTAAACTTTTTAATTGTGTGAAAGCTGTGTATACTACCAAATATTCTATTCGAAGAAGGGTTCTTGTTGAAATATTTAGCTTCTTTTGATTAAAATCTCACAGAAAGCTATCGTCATATGATGATTGGCTTTTCCACATATGGTGACAACAAACTTTCAGATTTAAATAAACTTGGACTAATACAACGTGTTCAACATTGGGGTCTCCTGTGGTCATATAACATCTGGCACCAACTGGAGATAATCACTTGTTGCATTTTAGTGACCCTTTTGCATTAGCAATGTATATAGGGGTCATGGCAGCCATGAACACATCTGGTCATGCAGCAAGTCTGGTGCAAGGCAACTTCTCATCACCAGAGCACTCATAGATAACTTTACAGTAAATGCAACCTATTGGTAAGAAGTTTGGAAAGGTTCCTGACACAGGTATGCATGAGTTTTAGTCTGCAAAATGGAGGTCCTTGGAGCTGAAGCAGGTCAAATGTATAGTCAAACTGCTTAAGGGTGAGAGAACATCAAACCCTATCAGTCACTGAAAAACTAGTAAAGAGTCTTTAAAATGTCTTAACCACAGCCATAATTGTAGAAATCTATACCATAAAAAAATCTACACTGCTTGAATGCAGTGGGCGGATCATGGCTTGTTGGAGGATTTCTGTCTTGGATTCATCAGCATGGAATCCTCCAAAGAATCTTCTAAGAAGGCTCTACTAATCTATGAGGTCCTTGAGAATATTGTTGAAAGTTTTACATTTTTGGCATGAGGAGTTCATTAGAGTACAGGCTTTGGAATTTATATACAGTATGCTGCTTCCAAAGTCTGAACAGGGTGAACATGGAGGGCTGTAGAGGTAGTCAAACGAACTGAAACTTGGCTGGAACACAAATCATTCCTTTGAACAGTCACATAGGGCAGAGATGGATTTGGGACTTAACAGGGACCAAATAAAGTAAGACTTAGCAAAAGGTCTGATGAATTTCAGTCAAAGGCAGAACCAGTGGCTATGCAGTGAGAGTACGATATAGAAGGGAATAACACCGAGGTGGTTCTAAATTTAGGACTTCCCACCTTGCCCTTAGAATGTATGTCTACATGACTATACCTCATCTCCTCTGAGTGTCAAGAGAGATATGCAAGACCACATCCTGCTGGAGTGCAAAACAAGGAAGTATAGATGGCACAGAGGCATAATCAGGTTCTCAAATCCATTTCAAAGGACATGCAAAAAAAAGGTAAAAATAGGTCAACTGATACCACTCAGTGAAGAAAGACAAACAAACAGATACAACTATAGTTCTGTAATGACTGCAGTCACACAGGCTTTACGTTACAGTTCCACTTGATTTTATATGTATTTTAGTTGTTCTTATTGTGTACATTATTTGATTGGGTTTTTCATGTGGAGCTGTACCCTCCTGAGGTGGCCCAAAGATGGCACCAAACTGAGAAGCTCTCAGAGGGTTCTACCACTATCTGGACTCCATGGGGAGGGGAATGTTTTTTTTCTGTTCTGCTTTGTCTTAGCACCCCCTACTGTGGTATTAGTAGTTTAATCCACTCATTTAAGAGTTCCCAGGTGTGTGGTAATGAAATATGATTTCATTTTTTTGTTCTTTTCTTTTTTACTATTAATATTGAATTTATTAAGCTGACTTCTTTTATTGGCCCCTGTAAACCAGTTATGTTTGTTCAGTTGGACTTTGTGAAATTTGTCTGGCATTACCAGGGGGCCTATATCATGCTAGTCTTAAGCCTTTCAGGCTAAACTACACTGTAAAAAAAACAACTTGGATTTTTTGGGATGAAAAAGGATTTTAGGTTGTTAAAATTTGAAAATATAAGTTTTATTCATTAGGTGCAATAATTTAAGTCAGTACAACAAACCATAGTAGTTATGTGCTTCAACATTATTTTATGAGTTGTCAGAACTCATGTCTTGAAGTTGGTGTTCACCACAACTTGCCAAAGTTCTGCTAACTGTCATCCTTTTGTTGTGAAATGCGGGAACTCCAACTTTTGGAGTTGTTCTTGAAGTAGTCTCAGTATCTCCTAGTACTGGTTGGAGCAGCCTGCCCAGGTAAGTGTTCCCTCATATTTATTTTGGTTCAAATAATGTGGCAAATCAATTTTAGTGTGTTTTTCTGCTATACCGGTATTAAGCTAACAACATTAAAACTTTATCATGTGTTTTTTGCTTCAGAAGGTTGGGTTGAACAAGGTTGAACAATGGGATGGTTGAACAATGTCAGTATTTCTCCCTAACTACTTAATGTCTTAACTATAGCTTTAATCACATATGTGACCGAGTGATATTTAATTTTTTCATGTAAACAAGCTAACTATTGAGAGCGCAACTGCTAATTTGATAGCTAAGGTCACCACTTGAATGAGTCAACCAGATGGTTCAGTAGGCTGGGTGAAGGATTGTCACTCAGGAAACCTGAGTTCAAACCCGGGATGTGCAAACTATCTAATATTTTGTGAGTCAGAATTAAAACTTTTAAGTTTGCTTAACTTTTATGTGAGTTAGAAAAACTGAAAATTGAAAGTAAGACAAACTTAAAAGCATAACTGAAAATGCTGAGTTTAAGTGCTCAACTTGAAATTCTCCTGAAGTTTGTTGCCTTACAATTTTGAGTTTGCCCAACTTTTCTTTTTTTACAGTGTACATCCATTATAGTATATTTCCTTAGACAAACTAAAGAATTATGTATTTTTTTGAATTAAATATGTGTTATTTTTATGGATGTCCCGATCAGGTTTTTTTGGACCCGATCCGATTCTGAGTCATTTTATTTTGTGTATCTGCCGATACCGAGTCCCGATCCGATACTTTTATAAGAGATTTAGAACATGAATAAACTGAAGAAACAGATTTTTTTGTCCCTTACTTATATTTCACTAACCTTCTTTTATCATTAAAAACTTAAAAGAACAGTGAAGTAGCTTTAATAAACGATTAAAAATACAGCAAATATAAACTAGGGGAAAAAAACTGTTTTCTTTTTATATAAGTGATAATTAGTCATGTGAGAAAGTTTAGTGACTTTAGCTTTAACATCTTTAGATATATTGAACATTTTTGACCAAATGTGATTCCTGTCCTCATTTAAAATTCTTAAAAATGTTATTTCTCTGTCAGATAAATAAAACAGGCATATCAAAGGACAGCTCGGCTCCTAAGGAGTTAAATCATGGTGCTAGCATGTAGCAGTTAGCAGCTGCTGTGTAGCTGTCTGTCTGAAGCACAAAGAGCTTCACATTAAAAAGAAACAAAACTCTGTCTTTTTCTGTTGGAATGCCATTAGAGGTTGTTGTTTGTGTTAGGACAACAGAGACACTGGCTGTCAGTTTAAAGCGTTTTTAAAAGAGCCATTGATCCCGGAAGTTAGCTTTCTAGCTAGCTTTGTTTACATTAGCCTCATGCTTGAGCCGCTTCCGTTTTCTGGTAATGACATTTTGTGATCTTTTCATGACATGCAGACTTCTAGTGGAGTATTTATCCAGAATGATAAGATGAAATATAAAGCTCTGATCATAATGAGAATTAATGAAATATCCGATCCTGATCGGACAAAGGAGTCCGATTTCGATCGAGTCCTCAAACACGTGATCGGGCCCCGATTTCCGATCACGTGATCGGATCGGCACATCCCTAGTTGTTTTCGTAAGCTCTTTTCTTACCTGGAAGTAACCCCAGGCTCCCACAGCAAGCGTTAAGGCTCCGATGCGAGCACCGCAGTCTTTACGTAAATTTACTAGTGTGAGACGAACCTCCACTGCAGACAATCACGTTCGACCTCTGCAATCTGGCCTCTGCAGTGCTGCAAATCCATTTTATTGGGTTCAAATTTTTGTCAGACACCCCCGCTGAACCGCAGTGAAAAGGGGGGATTACTGTACTTCCTATATAAATTCTGAGTTCTTGCATAAACCTATATGAGTTCAGAGTTTTTCATGTGGAGCCTGTGGCTGCAGCCATCCGCTAGCTAATATGAGGCATCTGCTGTGGCTAGTGGAGCCCAGGGTAAGACGACTCTATCTCTTAGGGACTGCCTTTTCCTCCTTGAGGATGCCGTCTACTTCATGTCAATCTAGAGCCGGTTTCAGCAGTGTGTCTGCTTTCGGAGTATGAAAACAAAAATTCGGATAAAATGACAATGTTTTGCCGACTGGGTTAGAAGAGACTGTTTATCAGAGCGTAGGGTTTA
>NC_050515.1:24582620-24594027 GCF_002922805.2 Oryzias melastigma | reverse complement strand
ATTACCTTTGACAAACTAAAGAATTATGTATTTTTTTTTATTAAATATGAGTTATTTTTAGGGATGTCCCGATCAGATTTTTTTGGACCCGATCCGATTCAGAGTCCTTTGATTTTGTGTATCTGCCGATACCGAGTCCCGATCCGATACTTTTATAAGAGATTTAGAACATGAATAAACTGAAGAAACAGATTTGTTTTGTCCCTTACTTATATTTCACTAACCTTCTTTTTGCATTAAAAACTTAAAGAACACTGAAGTAGCTTTGATAAACGTTTAAAAATACAGTACATATAAACTAGGAAAAAAAAATATTTTCTTTTTATATAAGTGATAAATAGTCATGTGAGAAAGTTTAGTGACTTTAGCTCAACATCTTTAAAGCTATTGAACATTTTTGACCAAATGTGATTCCTGTCTTCATTTAAAATTCTTATAAATGTTATTTCTCTGTCAGATAAATAAAACAGACATATCAAGGAGTTAAATCATGGTGCTAGCATGTAGCAGTTAGCAGCTGCTGTGTAGCTGTCTGCCTGAAGGACAAAGAGCTTCACATTAAAAAGAAACAAAACTCTGTCTTTTTCTGTTGGAATGCCTTTAGAGGTTGTTGTTTGTGTTAGGACAACAGAGACACTGGCTGTCAGTTTAAAGCAATTTTAAAAGAGTCATTGATCCCGGAAGTTAGCTTTCTAGCTAGCTTTGTTTACATTAGCCTCATGCTTGAGCTGCTTCCGTTTTCTGGTAATGACATTTTGTGATCTTTTCATGACATGCAGACTTCTAGTGGAGTATTTATCCGGAATGATAAGATGAAATATAAAGCTCTGATCATAATGAGAATTAATGAAATATTCGATCCTGATCGGACAAAGGAGTCCGATTTCGATCGAGTCCTCAAACACGTGATCGGCCCCCGATTTCCGATCACATGATCGGATCGGCACATCCCTAGTTGTTTTCGTAAGCTCTTTTCTTACCTGGAAGTAACCCCAGGCTCCCACAGCTAGCGTTAAGGCTCCGATGCGAGCACCGCAGTCTTTACGTAAATTTACTAGTGTGAGACGAACCTCCACTGCAGACAATCACGTTCGACCTCTGCAATCTGGCCTCTGCAGCCCTCTATCTCTTAGGGACTGCCTTTTCCTCCTTGAGGATGCCGTCTACTTCATGTCAATCTAGAGCCGGTTTCAGCAGTGTGTCTGCGTTCGGAGTATGAAAACAAAAATTCGGATAAAATGACAATGTTTTGCCGACTGGGTTAGAAGAGACTGTTTATCAGAGCGTAGGGTTTAGAGGAAATCTCAGTATGAAGTAAAATATTTCCTTAGAGTTGTTTTTCGTGAGGAATTGACATTATAATATACTAAAAAGCTAAAAAAAAAGATGATTCAGCATAATATAGGCTATTTAAAATGATGCATATTAGGACTACATACCGGTGCTCTCAGCTTTTGACGAGCTGGTTCATCACAAGGTCTTTGTAAAGTTTTAACTACTCAACAGTTTGAACTTTCCCTTGACCTGTTGCCCTTCTTTTAGTTTTCTATGCAGATCTGCTGTGGTCAATCCTCCAGTTTGGGGGTTACACCTCCAGTTGCTCCAATCCCCACAGGAACGACTGTCTTCTTTAACTTCCAAGATTTCTCATTTCAATTGTTTCTCATGTTCCTTTTCCCACTGATGTTGCCACCAGTTGGTATTTCCGCATCCATCACAACAGCTTTCCTCTGTTGTTTATCCACCACTTCATTGTCTGGTTGATTATTATGTTTGTATTCATTGGGATGTCCCACAAGATCTTTACTCTCTTACTGTTGGAGGTGTTTCCCACTTTGACCTCGAGGTTTCCAGTCTATTTACCACACATGTTTTGTACATAAGTGATGCATGCTATAAATATATTTGGAAAAAGTCTTTTATTGCTGTGATTATTTTTTTCTTTATGCCCGTGATAATCCAACCGTGGAGACCCATATAGCCAGTTTCAGAAGTCAACTGTAAGAACATCTGACTTTCATGTTTTAGTCTTGCCATGTTTATTGGTTAATAACGTGAGCATTTCTGTCATTTTAATTCAACAGAGGACACTGTTCACAATTAATGGACTTGGACTTTAATATGTGGATAGAAACCTATAAATAAATGGCATTGAATAGGACATTTTGACTTTGTCATTTAGGAACCATTTGATGGAGTGTTTCTTTGTATGTCCTCTAATATTAGCTATCCATCCTTTGAAGACATTCTCACACAAATAATCACACACTCAGAGAGAGGAAATGACATTTTGTTTCAATACTAATTGGAAATCAATCACAATTTTTTTTAATCCTCCCTGGAAAACTGTGACATTTCCTACTCTTTACCAAGGATTAGAAACAAATAAAAGCAGAGTGACTGACATTTGGAGGGCAGGTGGCTCTTTGGAGTGGAGTGTAAAAGATCAACAGACCATTCGTGTATGTTCTCTGCCAACACGGGGTGTGTGTGCGTGTGTGTGTGTGTGTGTGTGTGTGTGTGGGGGGGGGGTGTATGTTAATGTGCGTGTTTGACCAAAGGTGCAACACACAGTGAGACCACTCAGCCACAGAACCCTGTAGAAATAGCTTGATAAGGAGGGACTTAGTTACCATAATAATGCATCTCATCTGTGTACATCAAACACTCCTGCCCGGACTGATAACCCGCCCTTTAATTTAGCACCACTGTTTGATCTGGATGTACTGCTGCTCCCCCTGGGCCATTGTCACAGGCAGTACAACGGTTGGTAATTGCTGTGTACTTCAGCAGCCTTTCATAAATAGAAGTGTTGCATAATGTGCCACTTATAGTGCAAAGCTTCAAAAAGTTGGGTTGAGATGGAAAAAAAGCTGGGAACTAATTGTGAACATTTAGCTCTTTTCAAGCAGTAGCACTGTCACTATAAAGGCAACTAAGCTTGTTTTCATTTTCACTTTGATGACATTAAAAAGCTGATTCTTGTTAAGAAAACATATAAAATCATTATTTTTCTAATGTCTAAACACATTTCTTATTTGATTAAAACTGATTGACACAGTAAAACAAATTAGAACATTTTCCAGTTTAAAAAAAATGGTGCGTGTCACCAAACTTTTATACTGGATTGGTGCTGCTGACTTCAGAGTGCTGTTGGAAATTGGACTACTGTTGGTGGAAGGAGAGAATGAAGGCATTTTTGTAGGGAAAAGGGCAAATTGATTGTACAATTAAAAGTGGGAAATTTGAATGTTTAGTAGGTAAACAAGGGAGCTGGTTGATACGATGGAAAGAAAAAAGGTGGATATCCTTGGAGTAAAACCCATACATTGGAAGCAAGTTTAAATTCCCCCTTTGATCATATTTTGTGCTATTCTAAAGTGGTCTATTAATTATGATTATGCTGTTTTAAGCCAAATTTTAAAAACTGACATTTTGTAGGACATAATTTCTGTGGAGCAGCACTAGTACGTTAGAAATTTGCTTCTGACTTGTGGGCGGGACTGTTAGTACAGAGTATGTCTACCACCAATTCCTGAAACCCTATAAAAACATCTCTGTCAAGAAGAAAAGAAAAGTGTTTTATTTTTATATTATTGTTCACTTTTCATGGTCTCGCTCATTATTTCAGTGCAATTCTGACTCCGCTTTTTCTTGTTCAAACAGCTCACCCTGTTCTGTTTCCTGATTTGCTTGAGACCTTGTCAATCAATCTCCTCCGTGCCGTGCATTGACTGTAGAAACAACGGACAGCTTAACCCCTCCCACCTAAATAGGAAGTATCTGCTGGTTCCAAAATATCAAAATCCCATAGACTTCTATTGAGAAATAGACAGTTATTACTCAGTTATTATATTTGTAAAATCACCATCCTTGCTCTTATACCTTTTCCTCTTTCTCCCCTGTCCATGGTGCTGACTCATGTGATTTCTGCCCACTGCTCTGATTGTCAAAGTGAACAGATTCAATGAAGCACAGGTATGTGTGATCTTTGCGTGGTTTATTCGTGGTTCAATGACCCTCAACGGACAAATGCGCACATGATGAAGGAGGAACGCAGGAAATACGTATAAATTACGTATATCACGTATTTCTCACCGAAGACCAAAATTACACACATGGAACATTTACAAAATGTACTTAGTGGCAGTGAAACAAGACAGGATGTTGACTGTTGTCACTGGCTATAGTCTTTGGTAGGATGAGGTGATCCGGGTATTCCTTGAGGAGAGAGAGTGGTGATTGGGGAAGACCTTAACAGACGTGTGGATGAGGGAACTCTGGGAAATGTTTCCATTTTTCTTCCACAAAAATATTTTTCCTTTGTTTGTCTTCATGCATTCAGAGATGAACCACCAATGAAAGTTTTGTTTTTAAGTCCGAGCTGTTCGATCCAGTTTTTTTTTTGTTTTGTTTTTTTTTTTTTGTAGGAGGGCATTTCATTAAAATCGGTGGCAGAAGGTGAGTGAATGTCATAGAGGAAGTTATTCGTGTGGTGTTTCTTCATGGTGCAGTTAAGTAAACTTACAAGTTATCATGAGGTGTTTGGCCCAAAGGCATTCTGTCTGGTTGGATCAGATCTATACTCTTGACCAACAGATTGGCAGACAGCCTTATTGAACTAATGAACCACAGCAATCCCCATGTCCTCCTGCTTTACTTGGCCAACACCTGGTTCTGATGAACAGCTATGACTCAAAATGAGAAACTAGGACAGAGTTTCTGTCACAAAATCATCTTTATAGTTGTCTTAGAAGATGAAAAAAATACTACCAACACATTTTTAAGCCACCTTATTTAAAATCTGCTCTGCTGTAGGCCAGATAAGACACATATTTCTTCATTTTGGACACTTTTAATTATATTTTTCTATTATTCTGTCAAAACACACAACAGAAGCTTTATTTCGTATTCGTGTTCAGTTTAATCATGTTTTATGGAGTTTCTGCATCTTTTGAGACCATGAGGTACTGTAATTATAATCTATCTCACTCTCTTAGAGGACTTTGAGTTGTGAAGCGCATACGTTGGATTTAATAACAGATTTACAACTTTATTGATCTAACACTTTTGGATTTCAAATACCATCTGTTCAACATGTTTGACTTTGATTCTATGTGGCAGCTCCCAGGTTAGCCCTCTTCAAGGATTTCATTTCAACTTAAGGAGTAAAAAATGTGGTAAGGGATGGTAGAAAAGTAAATGGAAGATTTTATTCACCTTTTTTTCCTATGTGATTCTCTAAATTGTGTGGTTGTTAGGAGCTGTATTCAAGTTTCCTTTATTTTATCACCAAACTAACACAAACACAAGACAAATAAGCGAGTTACTGTCATCAAAACAACTCAAATTTATTCCACTCATTTTATCGTCTTTTATGAGCGATCTTCCCGTCTTGACTGAACCAAACAAATTCAATCTGAGAGGACGTGAGGCCTCTTCCTGCCTGTGTCCAAAAAACTTCATGCTTAATAAAATCTGGCAGTTTGCCGGTTTCTGCTGCCTGAGTGTGTCTAAAGAAAGCTATTTTAATAAATATGCCTCCAACACTTCGCATGAGCAAAGTAACGGTGACAACAAAAAGCTTTTGACTTTACAAGCATTGCTTTTGTTTATTTCTTATTTATTTATTTTGTTTTGTTTATGCTTGACAAATCTCTAAAACATTCTTTTAACAACTTTTTCTCAGGTACCCATAAAGGACATGTCTGTAGGAGGAGCAATATTTCATTAGACTACGGTAGTTAAAAATGACCTGCCCTACTTATTTATTTTTTTTTTTTATCGTTTTCTCATTATAACAAGATCCACTTTCTCACTATGGCAAAAAAAAAAAAAAGTTTGTTTTCTCGTTATAAAGAGATAATGAATAACCTCTCTTTCTTTCCCGTTGAGAATTTTCCCCGTTTTAAGTCTTTCTATTTTGTGGTCATCGACGAAAACACTCACCAAATGTTGTTTTTTAGTCTATTTTGTTATTTTTTGTTGAATCTATGCTCTTTAAAAGTCTTAATTCCATCTCATGCACCAGCCCCCTCCCTTGATTTCCCTAAAAACCCTGAACAAACAGGTCGATTTACAGCACCCAGGCCTGCTGAGTGTTTCAGCATGGTGCGTTCACTGAGCTCTGGACATCAGCAGCAAAACAAAGCAGTTTATCAGAGAAAATCTTGAACACCCGAACTGATGCATATATAATTGATTGATTTAAAAGTGTTGACATTTTTTTCTAAAAAACTGCTTTGTTTTGATGTGGATTGTATAAAAATGACAAAAGCATAGTAGCGGACTGAGTTGGGTCAAGTTGCTGTTTGGGTCCGCCAATGATCGGAACTCAGTGAACGCACCATGTGCAGAAACTCGTCGGCTCTGGGTTTCTCAAGAAAATTAACTAAGTTTTCTCATTATAACGAGTTCTTTTTTCACTATCTCAAGAAACAAACTTCATACACTCGTTATAACCAGTTATTATCTTGTTTTGTCAAGTAAATGAACTTTGTTTTCTTTGGGTTTGTCCGCAGGTTACATGGTGGCCTCACCAGTGTTTGCCCACACTGGCTTGAGTGAGCATTCAGTAGTCTGGCTCATTGGGTAGTTTTATAGCTTGCTGTGACTCAGACCACTGAGTCCCCACCTAAGCCGGTGTGGGCAAACACAGGTGGGGCCACCATGGAACCTGCGGACAAACCTACCTGGGGCCCACCTATTTAGCCCAAGGGTAAACCATATGGGGCCCACATTGAAATGTTCACTGGGTAACAACTCAGTATAAGTAAGGGAATGAGAATGATATATTAAATTGCTATGACGAGTAAACGAAGTTCATTTTCTCAAGAAAACAAGATCTTTTTTTCTCAAGAAAATTAACTTTGTTTTCTCATTATAACGAGTTACTATCTCATTATAATGAGAGAACAATCCAAAAATAAAGTATGGCAGGCAGACCATTAATGTATATTAAAAGAGTATTTGTAGTTTGTTTCAGTAAAAATAACAACACTACTCATCACACACTGCAAGCAAAAGCAGCATCCAGAAGTGTCACTGTCCTCCCTTGGACATTTTCTCCTTTGAGATGGACGGAAGCAAAGGGAGAATCTTTCTTTAGAAACTGTAGAGCAGATCTTTGTTTACATTCTATTAAATTGGATTCGTTTTTCCAAGAAGATTTGAGCTTTGAGAGTTTAAACAAATGAGAAAAGTGTGAAAATATTAATATTTGTCGGAGAAAAATGTATAAAGAATGTTGTGAGGGGTTTTACAGCCATAATTGTTAAAAACAAAGATGCCTATTTTGCGCTTTTATTTTATTAGAAGATAACTTCCACAAAAAACAATAGTCCACTGGAATTCAGTTATGAGTCATTTTCTAGTCATTGAAATTTTGTGCAGCCATGTCACTTGCTGGACTTGACCTCAAATGTTTGATCAGGTTAAAGGTCAGCACAATACCAGGACATGAGGTCATGAACTCCCTCAGTGGGAAGGCAGCTCTTTTAGACTCCAGTCGAGTAAGAGATCAGAAAAAAAAAATGACTCCATCTTTCCCTTTCCTTTCAGCCTCACCAAGGATCCTGATGACAGCTGTGTTCAGTAACAATCTGAGCAGGACTTCTTAACTATGTAGCCACGAGGGGCCTAAGTCTAGGTTTACCTCTGCCAGTCTCCAGCCTGGATAAAATACCGGGTTGTGTCAGGAAGGGCAAAATCTCCACCAAACCAAATATGGGACTCAGTAAAAGCTGATTCACTGTGGCGACCCTTGACGGGATATGCTGAAAGGTGAAAGTCTGTTCCTTAAGTAGTGCTGAGTGTGCTGTCAGACAAAACAATCGAAATCTGGTTAAATCCTGGTCATTTTTGGTTTTTCATTATAAAAATAGGAATGTGTTGTACATCCATTGCAGCTTGTATGTGTTAAAGGAGACAGAAATATCCTGAACTCTCAGTTCAGCAGCAGCATCAGGACTCTCAGAGCTGCTGTTGTAGACTCCATGGGCTTCTCTGAGCTTTAAACTTTGTCTGTCTGTGTAACTGAGTGAACAGCAAATCCAGGTTAAATCATGCAATCAACCAGAAGTGCAGAAAAATGTTCCGACTAATTGACCAATTCATAGTGATCACAACGAATTAACTTGAAAGTCCCATAAGCAGCAGGAAGGTGTGATTTCATGCTGCTGGACTCAGTATTTTTGTGGCCAGTCAGGTGGAGCCATCATTTCCAATCATGATTTTGTTTAAAAAACTCCAGTCCCTGAAAATAAAAACTGAAACTAAAATGAGCCAACTTGCATGTTTATGTGACCACACTGTGCACAGGAGGTTGGACCTTCAAGCTGATGCTCATGCAGTCACAGTTGGTGTTGTATCACAGATTTGTGCACACAGCAAAAAACATATAGGTGAGGAGAGATGTCTTTAAAACATACAACGAATCAGATTAAACAACGTTATTTAATTATATAAGTGAAAGTAAGCTACAGAAACAAACTTAGTTGTTTAATGCATTTCCCTGTTTTTATGGTTTAAAACAAAATTCATCAGAATTTGAGTGGCCAGATTAAACAAGTCCCTACCATAGACATATTATTATCACTGGACGAAGCAAGGTCTGACGTCACATGTGGAAAATAACTTATCTTTGGCGCTTGCGAAATAAGGCCCAAACTATCAATATTTTTTTCCACCATTTAGAGCAGGGCTGCCCATTCCTGGTCCTCGAGAGCTACCACCCTGCCTGTAGGTGGTAGACCTGCGCTAGTAAACGGTACAAAAAGAAAAAGAAGGAGAAGAAGCCCCTCCCTTCTTGTTCAGTGTGAACTCCATGGACTAAATCCATGTTCAAGAACCCACGTTTAGCGCGTTTTTGAACGTGTCACATTTCTGGTGTGTCCAAAGCTAAAACTGGTTTCCCCACAGTCATTCCAGTGCCCCCTGCTGGGTCGGAGGTCACACTGACATTAATTTCTAGAAAAGGGACTGAGTACCTCTGAGTAGGTCATAGACACCAGTTGTGGATAATCACTTTTACTGTAAAATCAATGTTATTTGAAAAAAGTAAAATTTTAAACTTTATGTAAACTTCTGTATAAAAAATGCAACTTATTCTCTTTTTGATTTTGTAGTTAACCACTGAAGTAATCCTTATGTTTTATCCTCCTGATGAGTTTTCACAGCTGTATTATATGGCATTTAATATCAGATTTAGTCACATTAGCTTTATTTAGATTTCTGACATTCCCCAAAAGTTGATAATGACAGCTGTGTGTCATTTTACTTTCTACTATCCCTACTTTATACTATATTAGCAGCTACCAATGCAGTAAAATGAAAGAGACTTGCACGTTATTTTCAAGAGAGCTGTACCTCAATTTGGTTCTAGCAATCTTTTAAAAAGTCTTTGTCTGGCTCTAGTTCAGCAGATGGAATCACTTGCTGATCTGCCGTCTTCTGCGGTTTTTGCCCCGTTTATTCTGCATGACAGTGAATGTCATCAATACCGGACCATGAGAGGAGTGTGACCCTGTGACCCTCTGGCACACCACTGCAGCAGATTTTCCCTCTAAGGTTGCTTCATCCATCCAGTGAGCTGTGACATCTAACAAACTGTGCTGGTGTGCTGTCCAACAATCCATCACGGTGGCAACATGAGTGACTTTAATGAGCTGTGACATCAAGGTCTTCCTCTCTGACTGACAGTGTCCTCTACCCACAGACTGGGACCAGGAATGGACTTCTATGATATAATTAAGCAGCATTTCATTTCAAATATTCTTTTGCATTTTCACTGCAAAGGAAAAAAGCTTTAATTCACTTCATTAGGAGAACAATAAACACATTTTTTTTTCGAAAGAAGATCTTAAAGCTTTCACAGTTTACTTTAAGCTCATAATCAGATGGAAATTCCTTTAAATGAATCATTAACTGTTTAACTAGGAAGCAACTTAGTCACAAAACATCACTGGGAGTAATGCTATAGGCACCTGATCCATATTCAATAAACGTGTTAAAGAGGCAATCTTTTAGCATTTGACGTTCACACTGGCCTGTCGCTACTCCAAACTAACGGATGCACTCACAGGTAGAAGAGGCTTTAGGCAAAATGTCAAAGTGATGCACATCTTTCCTTAGACTTTTTCTTTCACAGCTTCAGTCTGATTATATAAAATATCTGGTGTCATGGAATTATGGTTAGGCAAAAAACACAATTATTCATTTCTCCTTCATGATCAATTTGGTGCTTCAGTGTTTTGAAAAGGATGCTACCCATGTATCACTCCCAAATCCAAGTCCTTGAACTTTTTACATGCGTTTAACCCTTGTGCTATCCGGGGCATGTTTACATTAAAAGTAGGGTCTTCTGGACCCCACAAGACAGCGCACTGCAAGGATTTTTTATCTTCACTGGTGTCTGTGGCAGACATGAAATCCTGTCCACCTTTGTCATGGGAGGGATCCCACATTAATGTAAGGGGTGGGGTCATCTGGACCCCATAAGAGAGCATACTGGTTATAAAATGCAAAGTTGTCCAACGGTGAATCAAAAATATATGTAGAAATACAGGTTTTACTCAGGTTAATAAAATATAGAGTCAAGATTTATCCCCAGGTGTTACATGTACCACTGGGAGTGTCAAGAATAAAAGCATCATTAACAGTAGGAGCAGGTAGTTTGACATCTCCTGTATTAAGTGACTACTTAACTCTGGAACATTTTCGCTATAAAAAGTTATGCCATCACTTTTGTCAGGTGATTTTTACCTGATATAAAATACCCAATAAAAAGTATTTCTCATAGAAAAATAGATTAAGATATGACAGCACATGATAAATTGATAAAGCAAGTGGTCTTTTGTATTATGAGTATGCCCCTTTTATGGCCAAAATCCAAAACACTATAGGATATAGTTTCAACAGAGTGTCAGAAGTTCATCGGAAATTACATTTGAGTTGTAGGCAGACATGTCGGCACAGAGTAAACCTGCTCTAACATCCCATCATACCTCTGTTTACACTCTCTCCCACTAGCTTGCAGCCCCTCACACTGACCAGTGCAGCAAAAATGGTGAGTAATATTGGAGCTATCCAGCTATACAGCTTTGAGGAAAACAAAGACATACATGGATCTATTTGTCTGTTAATAAAGAAATACTTAGAAACACTTTTAACCTTTATTTTCTTTATATATGTGTAACAACGAGTCAGAGTCAGATGGATCCATATTTAAAACACCAAAACTGACTGAGCAAAGGTAAGTAAGCAATTATTCTGCAGTAAGATCCTCCTGCCGCAATGGAAGAGGGTCTTCACCATGAAACGCCTTCACGTGTTCTGAACAGGAAACCATTCCAGCCCACAGCAGCACCCCAGGCTATATTTGTGTATCTACAATGTATTGTTAAAGCCC
>NC_050515.1:24573181-24582237 GCF_002922805.2 Oryzias melastigma | reverse complement strand
TAACCTTTATTTTCTTTATATATGTCCTCCATCATGAAAACAATGCCACAGGATCGTGTTAAAACACCAAAACTGACTGAGCAAAGGTAAGTAAGCAATTATTCTGCTGTAAGATCCTCCTGCCGCAATGGAAGAGGGTCTTCACCATGAAACGCCTCCACGTGTTCTGAACAGGAAACCATTCCAGCCCACAGCAGCACCTCAGGCTATATTTGTGTATCTACAATGTATTGTTAAAGCCCATTTCTATCCCACTGTTTTAATTGGATTTTAGTGTGCAGCGGTTATAGGCAGGGTTGAGTTCTGCAAAGTTCTCATCTACGGTTCGGTTCTGCAAGAAATATCTTTTAATTAAATTGGGTTAAAAGAAGTTGGCATGGGTGAAGTCCACTAAAATAGAATAACATTCCAATCTCATTGAAGTAGATCTGTTTTTCTTGCTTCAATTTGAAGTGCTTGAACATTAGATGTTGTTTTGCTATTGCTATAAATTTAAAACGGGATACTTTGGCCAATAAACCCTCTGAGATTTCTGGAGAACGACCTGGGCGTATGCTGCCCGTGTTTGTCTCTTGAGAGAGATGGTTATGAGTAATGATTGCTCATGAGAAGTTGACATGATGGACTGCAGCAGCTGTCAATCAGCAGGGGCTCCAGCTGTGTGTTTTTGTAAGAACCCTGGAGGAGGTGGGAGAATAAAGAGAAAGATAATCCAGCCACCTTTTTTTTTTGAGTGCTCCTTCACTTTCCAAGCTGGGGGACACATAGTACCCTGGGGAGGCTACACAAAGGCATACGTGTATAATAGAAAGACAAAGCACATCAAAGCCCAAAAAAAAGTAGAGAAGATGGAGAAAGGTGAAACATAACAGAGGCAGAGGAGTCATCGGAAGGTTCCTCAGAGCTGTCAGTCACAGCAGAAAAGCAGAGCGCTCTCTGAAACCACCTGCAGAGTGAGAGGAGAATGGAAATGAGGAGCAACTGCCTCTTGGCAAAACAAACCACTCTAAATCTCTAAAATCACATTACTTAATTTCAGTGGCGCATCACTGTTTAGTGCAAGGCAGGTGAACAGGAAGGAAAACACGGAGACCAAGGAGATTAGGAAAATGTGGGAACTAATCTTAACCAATCTATAGTTTCAGTAATTGCAAACAGTTTTATGTTTTGCTTATGGAAGGACACCCTACCATTTCCAAATAGTAACTTGAATTGCTTTGATTTACTACAATCATTGTTCTGCATCTCAAGGACATGATGTGTTTGTTCAACCACAAGGTGGAGATGATGCCAAGAAATGTTTGTCAAACACAAAAAATTCCATGTCTCTGATATTGCTCACTGTTTTTGTTGCACCGGTAATGTTAGCTTATGGTTGTAAGGGGTTGTAAACAAAGGGATTATGGGAAATCAGTGCAGACGTACTCCATCAACACTCTTGCCATCAACTTGGGTAAATTTCTTATGAACTCTTAATTAATTAATTAGTTATTTTTTTATTTTTTTATTTTTTTTTTTTAAGCCAAAGAGACACAATGAAGGAATATTAGAGCCGGATATGTCTCTGGAGCCTCAGGTTGCAGACTCCTGGTCTAACTAGACCACCAGTAGAAATGTGGGATTTAGTGTAAAACTAAAACTATCAAGTTATAGCACTACTTGAAAACTGTTTTCAATCACTGCAGTCAGGTAAAAAAAAATGGGTTTGGGGTGTTTTTAACATGTTGTTGTGATATTTTTCACATGATGGAGGACAAAAAAAATTGTATGTCTAAGTACTTATGTAGTCAATTTGTTTATCAGGAGCAAATGAAAAAATGCTGTTTGAAAAAGTTTGCAGCTGTGATACTGGTGCTACAATCGGCCACAAGCTCCCTGATCCGCTCCGTTCCGTTTCGCTTGTAGACAGCTAGATCCATGTGGGTTTTTGTTGTTCCTCGTCCGAGCTATCTGGCTCTAAACTGTACGGCTGGATATCTCTGATATTGCTCCTCATTTTTGTTGCATCGGTAATGTTAGGTTGGAGTTGTAAAGGGTTTTAAACCATTGGAGCATGTTAACAGATGAATGATGGGAAACCAGTTCAACCCACAACTTAGGGGTGATTTTCTAACGAACTCCTGCTGCTCTGCAGAAACTATGTCCTGGAAAACGACACAAATTTTGATTTTAAAATAGATCATTCTCTGATTGGAGTGGGGCATTAAGGGTCAAATAAAGCTGAAGGAAACAGAATCTTATCAGTTTTGGAAAATAAAACCTAAACTCTTTCATGTAAACTCTTGACCTCAAAAGTTGTTGTTGGTCAGATAAAGCCACTGCACTTCCCAAGATGCAAATCCACTTTTTGTATGACATTTATGTAAGAACTTTGACAGTAAGTCAAATTTGTGATTTGGATTCACTCACTTAGCTTAAAATGCTCCTGATTTTAGATCAAAGATGTTTGGATAACTCAGGCCTCTCTGCTCCTACAACGGTTCAACTGTGGCTTTGGTCACAGCTATAGCGTCTCAGTGTTGAGCCCTCCAGCCTCAGAGTTGCTGTCATCTAGTTTAGAAGCAGAGCAGAGCATCACCTCAACACCGGGGCACAAGCAGCTGTGGTGAAGAGTTCTCAGCTCACAGAACTGAACCAACAAAACCCTGTTGATCTCTTATTAAATCTCATTTTTATTCGACAGATTAGCTCTGGTAATCTACAAAAGATATTAAATCCTGCGCAGCAGTCTCCCCATATGAGGGCAGAGAAAGTCCCACTTTACATCACAGCTTTTTCTGTCTGCTACCGCCATAGCTTTTACTCTGAGACCATACACTCGTACACCCAGCTGGCAGGAACAGCATTACTGTCTAGTGGTTGTCAAAAACAAAACAAAACAATCAATAATTCGATACACAGATATCGATTTAAAACTCAAATTTAATATCTAACCAGATGTTAATTAGCTGCTGCATGGATTCCTGCCATGCTGTTTTTGCTTTCCCTGTTGTCACAACTTCAGATGCATTCAGCTGCTTTACTTGCAGTTGCATCCATGCTGTATAAATGACAATAATATCACATTATAACATAACACTTTCCCGAGGGAATTTCGCAGCCTTTTTGAAGGGAAACTTCCAAGTAAAACTAAAAGTGTATTTGGGACATTTATTCTTACATTTTCTGTGTTGCCTCCTGTAAGATTTACTGAACAATTTGATCTGTTTTGGCATTAAAAACTAGCACAACTGAATAAAAGTAAATGTTCTAGATAACAAACCATCACACCCAGATCCAAGGTCTTTAGGGACACGCCTAGACAAACAGTCCTTGATGATCCCATCAAAAGAATTAAGGACATGATGAGAGTTTCACTCAAACCTTTTTCATTTATGTTCACTATTTACCGCATCATGTGATGCTATCTTACCGTAGTTTTTGGACAAAAAGGGGTATCCCTGATGTGCTTTGTGGTTCTGCTTAGGGTACCACGTCGTAAACGGGCTATTGCGAGACTTGGTGCAGCTGTAGTGAGACTTGGCACTTGAGTGAGCACGCGCAGTGACTATTAGAAAGCAGTCAATACATTGCTTCATGAGTGGCAGAGCTGTGCAAGCGCTGACCAGGTTCAAATGGATTCTAAGCTGCTTGGTGTTGAGTAAAGGCTCAACTTTAGATATAAATGAGACCATTTGAGCACATACATGCATGGTTCTGGTCCAGGCCTGCTTCACGTTTTGTCATACAGTGGGTCAAATAGACCACTTACAAAGGCAAACTTAAAATCTTTTTGTTTTCTCAAATAACTGTCTATGGGTAATTCTAGTTTCTGACCTCAAACTGAGTTTTCTTTGGCATTCACAAATTTGTCAAAATGTTTTAATACAAACTTCTTAAACTACAAAACTGCTCCCCGTAACTGATTGTTGAAGAATTACGCATACTGTAGTCAGTAACCTGGTGGAGTGATGCGTACTTTGCTTCAAAATAATCAACTACAAAAATAGGAGTATTGTTTTGTGTTCTATGTGTTACAACTGAACAATGTAAAAGTTTTTGTGTAGAAAATATACAAATCTTCCAATTGAAGTTTATTCATACTGCATTATGAGACTGTTTTGATTGCCTAAAGCGTCTTACATCTGGGTACACCTTTTGGTTTTGACAAATAAAGTGCGACTGAAAGGGTCTTTTTAACCGTGAAAAATAAAGAAACACAGAAAAAGGAGGATCAAACATGAAAAAAAAAGAGTTTATAGTTGCAAACAAAGAAGGGACACACCAAGCAAATCTGGGAGAGCTTTTTGCTGCCACTGCAACCAAGACGAGGGACTTCTGTCACACGCAAGGTGGCACCTGAAACAATATCTACCCAGAAGCGGAAATTTAGGAACTTTAGCCTGTTTTGTAAGCAAAAATTTCCTAAACTTTGGCAAACCCTTTCAAAAGTAATATTTAAATTTTTTTCCAGAACTATCAGCTTTTAAGGTTTTACATGTGAATACACTTTAACTATCCAGCAGTTTAGTGTGTGAGATGAGCTTCAAATGGGACACAGAACGTTAATTGTTTTATTTCTTTCAAGTAATATTAACAAGTGTTCAACGTTGGGGAGAGGTTGTTCTTTTTTCTCTGTGAATCAGCGGATCAGAGCTGTTATTGTTTTCTCTGACAGAGTGTCACAAACAAAACATGGCGAAAAAAAGTTTGTCAAAAGAGAGAAGAAACAGGAAAACAAGGTCGGAAGCTTTAAACAGGGGTTCTGGGCGAAGACTTCCATCCAATGATTTCGGGAGAGAAAATTATGTTCTGTTAGCTGCCGGCTCCAGCAGGGGAGGATGTAATTCTGGTTATTCACTTCCGGGTGCCATATTGTTTGTCAGAAGTAAAATTCTCTTGACAAGACTGCTCTCTCTAACTGGACACCTCCCCCCAATCAAGGTTTAGCCCCTCCCACAGGCCAAATAACCAAGCATTTCTTCAAAAGAAAATTCCTGCCTTACAACTACATCATTCTTAAACATAATCCAAAGATTAGAAATATTTTAAGGAGGATTTTAACTTCTGTGAAATACATATAATTAAAAAAATAACAATTCTGACAAATGAAGTCACTTCCTATTTCCTGTTGCAAATGGATGTGTATGATGATGTGTACAATGCTGCAGTTTGAAAGTTTGTGGTGGGAAGCCTGGATGGTGAGTAACATTCTATGTAAAACCAAGTGTGCTACCCTTAGAGACAGATACAATTGACCATCATGGTGGTGAAATACGAGTGATTTAGTGATTATAGGAGAAAGGTGGGTGTGTCTGGTGCAAACTATAGAGACTAAGAGTGGACTGAAAAAATAAGGAAAAAACATTTTCCGGCTTGTGCTTAGGCGCTGTCCTGTAACCTGATGCTGCTTCCTCATACATAGTAATGGAGACATTTTTGAGATCAGAACATATCACCAATTTCTGGCTGTAGATATAGAGTCCATGCTTGCATTGAAATATATTAAATATATTCAGAAGTCTGAAAGGAAAAAATCCTCTTGTGAGATAAGGGGTCCCTGACCTATTCTGCTTCTCTGGGAAAAGACTTGGGGTACAAAAGGTGTGAATTCTGCCCCACGGCGCTGTAGCGCTTTACTTCAAAATGTTTCTTTCTTGATTGTTAAGCAATGTTTCTCCTTTCAACACAAATACACAAGGCTTTTATAAAAGGTCAGATTCTTTTGCTGTACAACAATAATCCGTTTTGTATTTATTAATTTTTTTGTTTTACTACCAATCGTTAAAGTCTTTGCTGTTTAACACAGAACACACTCTGTATCGACGTCCATTAGTGTGAAAAGCAAGTCAATGTCAATTGTTACATTCTGACCTTTATCCTGTTTATGGGCCAATATAGTACAAAAGAGAATGGGGGGCAGTAATTATAGGCTTATCGGATGTTGCATAAACAAGTCATTTAGCTTCTCCATTGCTTGCCTAATTGATTAAAATTCAATGGAGGATAAAACATGTATCTTTAAGATGTCAATTTGGGATCATTGTTGAATGGATTGCCATTCACCATCCAAGTAGTTGCGTAAATATTCGGAGAACAATTAATGAGAACAGCTTGGACATCATTGATTAGGACAAGATTGAGCAGACTGCCACTGTGATTAGAAGGTCCTGTGTGCAGCACTCCAGATACAAGCTCAATGGATCAGACAGAGATGCGTATTGAGAAGTGACTCTGCAAGTCACGAAAAACACTACAGTAAAATATTAAAAACACAATTTGTTTGTAATGTTGCATAAAAAAAATAAAAAAAAGAAGAAAATTCTGAACACTAGCTTTTATCGTTCTGTCTATGCCAAATTCTGAGGATAAAAACCTAGGCTATACAGTATGTACATCAATTTTTTTTTGAAAATGTGATGTCTTTTTTGTGGATGACACGCTGGCGGGACTCGCTCTAGGATGACGTCATTCGGCATCCTCAAGGACCAAAAGGTGGTGCCTCAGAGATCAAGCCGTTTTACTTCTGGGTATGAAAAGAGTTAGCAAAAACAACTCCTATTAAATAAATAATTTGACTTTTTAGTGTCCCAAAGGTAATATATGATCGATTATATGGATATAGTTTACTCTGAAACACTTACAAAAAGCATGGTATAGGCCCTTTAAAAAATATTCAGCATTTGATGGTATCTAACCTCTTAAGACCTATTGCGGAGCTGGGAGGTTAATATTTCAGACAAATTGTGCATTTTGTGGTACAAGCACCAAATTTGACATAGATGTACCTTAAGGTCCCCTCTTTCAGAAAACAAGTTAGCTATGGCAAAATCATGGTAACGATGGCATCTATAATACTCAATTGCTACAAAAATATTCAGTGTCCCTTTGGCTCAGTCTCAATAATATGGGCTATTCATGCATTAAAAGGCTTTCTTTTAACTTGAGGGGTACCAATAGAATACTATTTTAAAATTTAGATTTTTCTTGTGGCTAACGTGCTTTTCTGAAAGAGAGGATCCTAAGGTGCGGCAAACTAGCCATGGCTAAAAGCATTATAATATGGGCATGGGACTGCTATCGCGGTATGTCTAGGTTTTTTATATCTGTCCTTACTCAAATCTATGCCTAGTTTGGTGCTTGTCCCACGAAAGACACACTAATTTTAAAAATCTGTTCCACAACCCTTTATACATGTAGAGGCACAGTCAACTGCTGTGGTAATATAACCCAAAAATATAATGTCCACACACGTGGACGCCAAGTTTTAAGAGGTTAAACAATAATATGACTTTGCATGTGATACTTTATAAAATCCCATTTGGAATTAAATACTAACCTGAATCACATGATTATAGTTTACATGTTCCAGCATCTTGAAAAGCTCAGTTTACCTGCTTTTGAATGTTATTCAGTGCCCCTTCTCCAATGTTTGGAGACCTCTCCAACCAGTGTCCCTCGCTCTTTTACAATAAATAATCAGACACCAACAGAGTAATTGTGAAATTCAAACGTGCAGTTAAGGACTGTTCTCCGAGGGTGAATGAGTTTGTTGATCTGCAGGTGGAAGTGATCAAAGTCAATTCTGACAATCAAAATCAAAATGGAATAAAATAATAACTCAGCTGTTCCTTACTTTATCATTCATCTTATTTGTGCTTATTTGTGTCTGATTCCATCTTTATGTTAGCCAGTTTTCTGCTTAACAAATGAACAATTTCATTGGTGCATTTGATGTTGCCAGGTGCTAGCCTGTGAAAAAAGTGATTTAGGTTAGTGTGGCACATGGGACACACAGCTCACACCTCATGCATAAGCAGAGAAAATGTGGGTGTCACCTTGTGATTCTTGCATGGACAGAGTCTTTTCATGTATTCAGACATTATAGCTATAATAGTATAATTCTAACAAAGTTATGGAGCATCCTAACCAATTTACTAATGTTTATTCTGGGTAAATGACCTCAATATTTTGTCACTGTCTTAGATCTCAGTAGTAGATGACACTTTGACCCTCACCAGTCCACAGCTTTGATGGATGAGGATTTCTGGTTTAAACCAAAACTTAGTATGTAGGACGTTTTTCTTTGGTGTTAATCAAATTGCTTTCAACCAAATATTTTTAGTGGGTTATTTAAATAGCAGGTGCACCCAAATTCTTGACAATCTGTTTAAAAAAATGTTTCAACCAAAGTTGCCTATTCTGTACACAAACTTTAACACGCAAAACATTTTAGCACAAAAAAGTTTTTATTCTTCTGAATCTGAGAATATGTGGGTGTAAATTCAAGTATGCAGCTGTTTATTATCAGACAAAACAATCAAAAGCTTTGGGGATTTTCACTTTTATGACTAAGGAGTCATCTTAGCCTAAGAGAAACTAGAAACCTGCAATATATGCGGCACATAAAGAGTCTAAAACTATATATATATATATATATATATATATATATATATATATATATTATATGGTTAGAAATTGGGTGGGAACAGGTAATTGGTAAAAGGAAAGAAAGTTTAACAAGGACCATGCAACACTGAACCAATGGCAAACAGCTGTGGTCCTTAAAACAGGAAACGACCATCATGAATGCTTCTAAACAAAAAACAAATATACCAAAACTGTTGGTTTGAAATTCTAATATCTATGCATTTTAGACTCATAGCTTTAATACCATTGCAAGCACTGTCTCTATCGGTCTTCGGGGATAAAACAGAAACAAAAATGATTGATATTTATGAATCCTAAATGACCACCAGAAAGCTCTGGAAACTCCTCGGGCCTTTGTAAGACAAACCAGGATTGTGTTTCCAGTGAAACGGTCTCAAGGGGCTTTGGTGTCATTATTACTCGACCTGCTGATCTCACCTGCTACTCACGGAATGATCATTCAGCGGTTGAAGTTTTGCCTCTGGCAGTCATTCAGGATTCTTAGAACTGTAGTTACAGCCGTAACTTGTGTTTTTTATCAGGGTTTTTCTGGCTCTTCTTGTGAGAAACAGAGCTGCTATTTCTTTAGTGTCTTTAGGCTTCTTGAGCGTTAAATGTAGAGGCAAGTTAGTTTCATTTCAGCCAAA
>NC_050515.1:24566596-24573156 GCF_002922805.2 Oryzias melastigma | reverse complement strand
TTTTTAGGAGTATCTCACATTCATAACATTCCATACAATGCCTTAGTCATATACGCCTGTAGGAGGGTTGACCCATACCTCAATTTTTTTCAGGGCCCGGAGAGGTTCACAGAAAGAAGCGGTTGTATCTTAAAGGACCTATATCATGCAAAATCAACTTTTTTTTTTCATTTTTTAGTGTATTATAAAGAGTATTTTCCTCCAACCCAAAGCAGTATTTTGATCCATTCATGCATCGCTGAGCATTTAAAAAAAAAAAACCGCTGTGCTCTGAGCACCAGCCCCTCCCAATCCACAAACACGAGCAGGTTCTCACATTGTCAGGAAGGGGAGGTGGTGCTACAGCCTGTGTCCACCCATAAGGGCAGTTGTGTATAAGGCATAACTTTTATTTAAGAGTTTAAAACAGCCTCACATCAAGTATAAAAAACACACTTTAGCGTAGATTGATTTCAGGCCAATCCCTGTTTTTTGTTTATTTTTTAACATTTCATTCTAAATTTTTAAATTTCTTTTGTTTTCCTAAATGTTTTTTTTTTTGGGGGGGGGGCACTATGAAAAGTAGGTCCAATGGGACTTAGCTGATAAGATGAGGATGTTAGTACATCATTGCAACCAGTTATTTGACATGAAGGAATACTGAATCATAAAGTAAGTATAAAAAAGTCGGGGTAGTTTGTCAGTCTATCGTGGTTTGTGTGATAAACCCCAACTAGTGCAGTCCATGTGTCCAAATTTTGACTCCTTTCTGCAACCACTGCACTTATCTGTCTGCCTGTCTCAGTACTTGAGTAAATTCTATCTGCTTATATGTTCTGTAACCTGCAGATTTTTTATGTCAATGGCATACAGTGATTTTAGGAAGGCAGCAATACAAAGAACAATATTGTTTTCAATAAAACAGAAGAAGGGGAATCATTTCCCGCAGACTGTTCCATCCCTCCTGTAAGCCCTTCCCTCCATGAGCTGTATGGAGCTCCCAAGCTGCCAAGTCTGCTAACAAGTTTATTTACAGCATGTTTTTCCTGGCACCTACTCTGGAAGGACAGAGTACAGAACTTCATTAGTACAATAATTTGTCATGTTATTCTCAACATTTACCACCCTCCTGTCTCCTACAGTGACTCTGTTGCACCCCCTGGGGGGTATGGAGGCTTCCCACTCAGCTCCTGCTGACAGTTGGCTCTCCTCCTGTAATTTCTTGAGTTTTAATAAACATCTTACTATACCTCCTGGATTCTCAGTGTTTCGGGCTGTTCACACTAAACACTTACAGCATTTTACACGTAAATCCACACCAAACCTTTCTTTGTTTATACCAATTTGTGAATAAAAATATTAAACACACTATATCTATTTATTTCATTGATATGTATATATTAAAACACCTATTTCAGATATATAGTCATACACTGATCAGTAGATAAATACAAATTTAATGAAAATGATTAAAGATGTTATCTTGTAGACAGTTTCATTTCTCATAATCATGAAAAAAAGTTTTTGCAATAACCTATACAGTGCACACACAACCATATTTCTTAGAGTTTAAAGTCCCCCTATAACGTTTTTTTTTTAAGTTCCCAGTATTGTTTTAATTATGATCATGAAGTTTATAACCAAAATCCCTCAACCTTAAAAAACGATTTTTCACGTTTTTCTGAAGCCTCTGTTTCCTCCTTCTAGGGGGTGTGGCTTTTGGAGCTGAGATGAGGATGCCCGCTCCTGATCCTGAATATGATATTTCTGTGTTTCTCTAACGCAAATCCTAACCGCTGCTACATAAAAATGTCAAGCAATATCGGTAATGTCCAACGATATCGTTCACATTTCGGATTTTCCAGCGTTCTCAGTCCTGCTACCGTAAGTATTGGATGAAACTCACACAAAAAATCCAGTGATGATGATTTGACCACAGAAATGTGAACGGCAGCTCATTTGACTGCAGTCAATGTGAAGATACCATCTTCTCTTCTCCAGAACCTGAACTAGACACTAGGAACAGATGAGGGTTTAGTGCATGTGCAGCAGAGCTGTTGATGGAAAGAAGATCATTCATTCAAACAGAATCTGTCCAAGACAGTTTGATTGACAGATTTAAAAGGAGAAATATTCGGAAATGCAAAAACAAAATTATTTCTAATTAAATTTGTTTTCCTTCATAAGACAAATGCCACACATACGTATGTTTAAAACTCAAAAACATGATTTTCATGGAAGGGAGACCTTAACAAGCAGTCAACTAAATGATCAATTTATTGATTGTTAATCAATTAAATTTTAGTAGAGTTTTATTCATTGATTGACAGAGAGGGGTAAAAAGCAAATTTATATAATCCCATTGCTATTGAGCTTTTTCTTGTGTATATATATATATATGTATATCCACCCCAGATCAAGTTCCAGTGTATAACTAAATGAATTGTTATCTTATAAAAACTACACAGGCTACAAGGAAGACATTATTTTCCTTACGATAGTTTGCTTGCGTTCCTTCTTTCAAGGGTGCAGACATTTGTAGGAGTACTACACCCAGAGGAAGCTTCGACCTTCTACCTGTCTCATTGACTTTTTTCTTTGATCCATACACTGACTTTTTTGACCAATCAACACAAACCTTGATGCTAAGAAAGCAATTGTAAGAAAGTATTCTATCTGGCATTTTATGTCCAAACTTTGCTAGCTAAACATGGTTTCCAGTCAGATGGGGTTTGACAGTCACTGCAGGAAATGTTTATTAAATGGCAGCAGTAATAAATGCGGGTTCACCGAAGCACAGGGCTATTCCGCTGCTCTGCCGGGTTGTTTTAAAAATGCATCTGTTTTTATTTATGCCCAAACATTACAGAGATTTAAAACTGGGAGAAGTGGGTGCTTAAAAATCCAAACTGTCATCTCCATAATCTCCAGCTCAGTAGGCTCCGGTGGACTGAGAGAATGGAAATTACAGCCTGTCACGCATCAATGACATAGAGAAATGTGAAAATGGTAGACTTTTAACAGGCAGCCTTTCCTCTTACATACCCACAAAAAACATTATTACTGGTCCATTTAACACTGTGCCAGGGAAGGTCACTCCCCCTTAGTTAAGTCTGCTGAAATTAGAGCAGGCAAGCGAAAATAAACAGGCTTGATAATTAAGGTGAAAGTTTATTACTTTATTACGACAATTTGTAAGTACAGTACAGACCCTGTGGATGTTTTACCTTTGAATTATGGGTTTATATTTTTGGTTGGAGGGTTGGTATTAGAATTAAAAAAGGTCACAGAACAAAATAAGCTGATTGTTTGGAGAGAATGTTCAATTTTCACAAAATACTGTAAGAGACTACAACAAAGACCTTGATAAATGCAACAAAACTAAAAGATGATGTCATTGAAGCTGGTGCCCCTTTAGCACATGGCACCCCACGCACAACGTGGGCATGTGATAATAGCGGTGGAGCTGTGAGGAAGGGTGTGTGTGAAATAAGTATCTACAAAAGTGGGATTTTTTTGGCTGTGAGGAAAAAGGAAAAGTTCCTATAAACTCTAGGGCACGGGTCCATAACTTTTTCCTTCAATGATGTGGGGCCGGGGTCGGTTTGTAGGCTAATAGAAAGTGCTTTCTGATAGCAGGTCTGTCTGTGATTGATGCTAACAGTGTTTTCTGCTAACAAAACATTGTTTTGCTAACAGTGTTTTCTGTTAGCATAAATCGCAGGGTGTGTCTGAACGTAAACATTTATGGTTTTCCAGAAAGCCACATATAACCAAATATTAAAGGGTAACCAAACCCTAAATTAACTTTTTGTGGCTGTTGACATCTATAAATGGGGCTTTAAAAGTGCTGTCTGTTGGTCATAGCCATTTTTTTGACAAATTGAAATAAAACTATTTAATTCTTCAAAATATAGTCAAAACCCACCTGTGTGCTGCCCTCTACAGGTTGAAATGAGGCATTACAGTTGAATTTCATGATTGGTCAAACCATGTAAGTTTTAGAAGTCTGACATCATGATCTTCAGTTATGATAACAGTCCTACCCCCAAGCCCCACCCCTCTGACTGGATTTTCAAATTTCAGCTATGGATGGAGTCAGCCTCCAACTTTCTGGTTTGGTTACCCTTTAATAACCCTAAAGTCAGAAAATAAATACTTCACTGGCTCCCTGTTAATTTTGTTTTTCAAACTCTTCATGGTCTTGCTCCATTTTAGAAGTTTAATTAATTCATTAATTGCACCAAAAATGCAATCGCATGACAGCACTAGTTTTACATGCTAAACGCCTTGAGGCTTGGATTTGGTAGTGATGTTTGTATGTTTCTTTTAATTCACAGAGGTACAAACCATTTGAAAATTGATAATGGAGGAGAAATGAATAAATGCGGTATGACAAAATCATATAGATTCCATGTAGGGGTGTGAAATCATCCTGTTAATTGTGATTAATGCAGACAAATTAGCATGTTTTCCTTGCATGAACTTTTATTTGAACTCAGCTTAGAACATGTTTACATTGCTCTCAGAGCATGTCTCGTGTCATCTCATCATCATGTCATGATTAATTAAGAGTAAGATTCACAAGATTTGCTCTAGTCTTACATTTCGCACCAAGCCTCTTCTAACTGTAGCTGGTGGACATGCGCTGGTAAGAATCTGCTCCCTGCTTGTCCAGTGTGAACACTGTAGGCTAAACGTGTGTATAGCGCATTCTGGAACGGTTGCCCAGTGTGAACGTAGCTTCAGAGTTTTGGAGTCTAAATAGAAATAAGAACATGATTCTAACTTGAACTGATGAAAAAATCCTTTAACATAAAGCTTGTAACTGCCTGTAGTCATCATTATGATTGTATTGTATTCAATAAAATGATCATTTCTTCAAAATGTTTATAAATGTTTTATTTAAATTATTATGTATTTATCATTAAATAAATGCACTTGATTAGTTAATAATAAAAGCAAACAGTTTCACAAAAGAAGTTGTTGTTTTGTAGAATTCAGGTGTGTGTTAACACAATGACATAAGGGGAAGACATCAGCAGTAATCTTTGTGAGGCAAATGTTGCAAAGTACCCGCGCATTAAGTTACAGAAGGTCAAAATAACAGTGTTCACACAACTAAGAGTCCATTATTGTACTCAGGCTATGATTTTTTCTTTCTTTTTACTGGTGAGCACATTCAAGGCAGTTAACAGTCTTCCCAGGAGTGGACGTCCGAGCAATTTAACTCAAGGTTATATCGTGCAACGCATTTGAAAATCCTCAGACCTCATTGAGCATGTTACACTGCATAATGGCACAATTAGAAAAAAACTGAAACAATGTGGCTTGTTTGAAAAGCTTAGCAAAAGGAGCACTCTTCGTTTTGAGAGGGAAGCAGCAGAGCACCATCAGCTTGTAAATCACTTTGTCTGCTATTATTCTGAGCAGAAATGCCTCACAAGATGGCAATAACCTGTTAAATGAGAAGGACTTAATGTTAAACAAAAGGACAAAGTAAACAGTAAAAAATGAAGGACATTCTGGATCATGTTGCAGGTTTGGACAGTATGAGTTTGGCAGGAAAGGATAATTTAATACTTTTAAATTGTGTAGTTTTTAATTTTATATTTACAATGCTTTTGAGTCAAACAATCAGTTGCAGGTGTAAGGACTTTAAAAGTGAAACAATCACTGTAGCTAATTACATCTAACAGGAGTCTGTAAGAACAACAGATTTCACCTTTGCACATCCTGATTTTTTTTATCATTGTTGCACCTTTAAATTCACTTACTTTACATCTACCTCACTATTTAGTTTATGACTAGCTCTTTCACACATTGAAATTTGCACAACAGCTGATTTGTAAATGACTCTAGTCATTTACAGAAGCATAGTTCATTGTTTATTTTTTTTAAATTTTGTATTAATATTCAGCTATTATGCTATTAGGTTGGTTGTGAATAGAGTGGCATAACAGACACATTTAAATAGAGAATCGGCTGTAAACCAATAATCAGGCTGTGGCTAATCAATCTAACATTCTACAGATAAACAAAAAAAAAAACTGCAGATGTAACCGGTAAGGAAAGATGTTCTCCTAAGTGCAAGCAACACTAGGAAGACAATATTTAAAAAATATCAATAAATATAAGGAGGAGATAAAAATATAGCTATGAGGTCTCTCTGAGCTATTACCTTGGAAAGAAGCCCCAGTAGACATTGTCATCTGTCTGGATGTATAAGGCTGAGAGATATGACCAAAGCTTCATTTCCTGAAATAGCAAATTTTATTTCCTGATAATGATATAGTCAACATCACAAACAAACTTTTTTTTTTAATTAAAACATAAAAAGTTTATATAAAATATCAATGTGGAAATGCAGTTTGAAATGATATATTAAAAGTAGCAGATATGCCACCAAATATTCATCAAGTGTCCAAGGAATACATGTGTTGCTCACGCCTGCTTCGTCTCCTGTTAATATATTTTACCTTTATAGCAGTGGCCCACTTTGTGACAGATGCAATAGCATGACTTATTTGTGAATGCATTTGCTGTTACTCAACACTGCTTTTGCTTGTTGATTCTCCTTG
>NC_050515.1:24543945-24566434 GCF_002922805.2 Oryzias melastigma | reverse complement strand
CTGTATCGTTCTTTTTTTTTTTTTGTCCAAACCACATCCATGTGACAGAAGTAGCCACTTTTTCAGGTAGAAAGTCCTTTGTTTGGCTGTAAATCTTGTTTAAAATTATTCTGACCTGAAAAGTGTCTACTGCTGTCGTCCTCAATATTTGTTTACAACATGAGGTGCATTTTAACCTAAAATAGTACGTCCAAGTTTCCAACCATGTAGTAAATATAAGCTTCAAACTGTCAGGTTAGGTGAGAGACCGGTGGACCCCAAAAAAGCAGGCACTCAGAACTGGAAGAAGTGAACAGTTTAATCAGCTCAGACGTAGTACGCTCTCCTGGCAGCCAGGTGGCAGCAGCGACCGTTCTGCGAAAGAGATTGTGGTTAATGTCTCTGCCGAAGGAGAGCTGAATGGTTTTAATGTGGGCACTCACGCGAGCCGTATCCGGAGGAGGCGTGTCCCCAGCGAGTGACGTGTCTGGCGTGAAGCGTGAAGTGGATCAGAGATGAGGGGTGCACACACACCTGCCGAGGGGGACGGGTGCAGCCAGGGAAGAGAGAGAGGCAGTCAGCGAGGCAGAGAACCCAAAAGAGCAAGGCGAAATCTGAAGAGCCGGGGGGACAAAGTACAGCGCAGAACAGAATAGGGTGGCGCAGAACATAGGACTGTGGGGGAAGAGGTAGATAGTAACTGAAACAGGTTGTTCACTGGCAGTAAAAAGCTAGAAGGGCGGTCCTTAAATACTCAGGGCAACACATGAACATGAACGTGCTGACATGATCCATAGGTTGAATGGGCCGGATCTTGAATCAAACTAGGGCTGGTGGATAAAATTATGTTTTCTGCAATAGAACTTTTTTCTCTATATGAAATGAGTCTATCGCGATAGACTTTTATTTCAAAGGGTCCAAAAAACAGTCGCTAGTTGCGAGTGTTTTCTCCTCTGCGAGTAAAACTAAGAGGATAAGTCACCACATGATGAGTAAATGTTACCATCAAATTAGCTATATTTATGAGCTCTTCTTTTGGTGAATTTCTTGTCTTCTCCTCTTCCGCCGTCTGACTGGACATGAGATAAACACACACGCGATGCAACACGGGCTGCACGGTGGCGCAGTGGTTAGCGCTCTTGCCTCACAGCGAGAAGGCCCTGGTTCGACTCCCGGCTGGGACCTTTCTGTGTGGAGTTTGCATGTTCTCCCCGTGCATGCGTGGGTTTTCACCGGGGACTCCGGCTTCCTCCCACCGTCCAAAAACATGCTTCATAGGTTCATTGGTGACTCTAAATTGCCCCTAGGTGTGAATGTGTGAGTGACTGAGTGTGTGATTGAGGCCCTGCGACAGACTGGCGACCTGTCCAGGGTGTACCCCGCCTTCGCCCTCAGTAGCCGGGTTAGGCTCCGGCACCCCCGCGACCCCGAAAGGGAAGAAGCGGCCAAGAAGATGGATGGATGGCGACGCGAAACACCCCACCCCCACAGTCACTTCACCTGTGTGGCGTCTAGTTTGGCCATTAAACGGCAAAACATGGCAATTTTGAACTAAATCCTGTCAGAACGGGAAGATGAAGGTTCTTCTCTTAAAGCAGCAACAGACAGATTTATAAAAGGTTTTAAATTGTAGGCAGCGCTGTTGGTAGATGCTAATAATCATGCTAATGCTTACACGCTAATGCTACCTAGCTCCTGCGTGTATCTGCTTTATGTAAACAGACTGGTTTAAAGCCGGGCAGTATTTTTATGGATCTGTCTTTAAGACGTAGTAGATAAACAAATAAAAGACTAATTCATTGGACATCAATAAAAAAGTTTTTTTTAATTAAAAAAAAAATAATAATAACATAATGTAATCCACTGTGTGGCAGCATTACAGAGCCATGTTACACCAAAAACTGACCTGTCAAGTGTTTTTACTGAAGTGTCACGCCCCTTACAGCAGCAGAATTAATTTCAATAAAGATATTTAATAACAATAATCAAAAATATTATACTGTTTTCAGGTGGTTTTTGTTGTGATTTAATATCAAATGTGATCACCTGGAGACAGATTTACCTCTCGTAAATCTGTCCTTGTTTTCTCAGCATGTTTGAATTTAAGTCTGCATTTAGATGACAATAAAGACGTGGTCAGGCCATTTATAAATTAGTTTTATACAACTTTATTTTCTTAAAGAAAATCCGTAAATAAGTTAAAAAGTTATCCCTTGGCAATTTTTATATCATATAGTGCTATCGTCTGGTCGGTAAAAAATAAGTTTGGCTGGTAGATTTTTTTTTTTTTTTAATCTAACTACCAACTTGGCCGGTGACTCAAAAATTAAATTACGGCCCCTTTGTGGAGGTATTACAGTTATTCAAAATCTGACAAAAACAGAGTAACAGAAAGAAACAGAGTAAAATTGAGCAGAAGGCATGTCCATTCTAAAACAGGAAATACCATCAACCTTTTATTCACATGAAGAAGTGACACCAAACATGCTCAATCTCAGACTGAAATAAATGATAATTCTCTAGCAAAAATAACAAACTTAAGACCTGCACAGCATCAACAGTCTAAACTAGGAGAAGAAATTTAGAGAATTTGCTTTTAGTTACTTGCTTATTCACAGGATGTTGACAAAAATGTAAATTTTTTCTTGTTCTATAAAACTTGAAAACATTATGAGTTATTTATAGAATTAATGATTTGTATTTAAATGGAACTAACCAAACAGTTCGTGTTTTGTTTTACCTGCAGCAAAGCACTACTATCCGTAATGTGGATTCTTTCAAATATAAAAAATAAGAAAAAAATCCATTGTTTTATGTGTCTTCTTGCGCATCCTAAAAAATAGTAGGAAAAGGCAGTTTTAGCCCCATAGAACCAACATTTTGAAAATATCTGTTCAGTAGAGTCAAAAATAGTTGAGAACTTGTGTTTTTCTTCTTTGCAAAAAGAAAAACTTGTTGAATTTTTTTCATTTTACATTTATCCCCATTTCATGTTATTTCTTTGCACTTTAGAAGAGATAAACTTTATGCGTTTTGCTCATTAGCAGATCACACCTGGTTTACAGAGACGTAAGTAGATATTTTTAAACATGCATTTCAACGTTCATAGAAAGAGCACACTGTTTTTGTGTCTCCTTATTCACACTCTCATTCAAAACTGCCAAAGCATAAAATTGAAAGTCAGAGTGTCAAAATGTTCATAAAAAATAACCACTTACTATCACCTACTGCGAGGACATGGTTGCAGGCTATTTCAGGCTATTTTTATTCAGCGGCAGCGACTGAGACATCTGGGAGTCTCTTTGAGTTACCACATCTGTCACTTTTTCCATTATTTTCCTATTTTTAAAATACGTGTTTCTTTTGGATGTTGACATTGGTATAATTTCGGTGACAGGTAATATGGTAATGTTCTAATTGGCACGTTGCCTGGAAGAGCTCAGATTCTGATGGACAGCCACTTTAGAGGGTTGTAACGGACATTTTACACTCCCCGTGTGGTTCTAATGCTCTTACTGTCCTCGGTGTGAGGATAGGGAAGACGGATCGCTCAGTTCAAATGAACACCTCCTTTTTAATTCAGATTACATATGGGTTATGTGAGGGAATGTAGGACATGTCTATAAGCGATGAACTTTTCTTCTTTTCCTCAGAACTTTTTGTTTTTCCAAGTTATTTGCAAGCTGTCCTCTTATCAGTATGACACTTAAATTAAACCTAATTAAAACATAATTTCAAAGTTTAAATGATGGGGTAAGAACTCCACTGCCCTTCTAACTGCACCAACAGTAAAATGTTAATAGATATGATAATTGCATTGTCTTGCCACTGTGACTTTTTGACATTTCCGTCACAAATAGCAGGCAAATTGATTGATGATCCAAGAGCGTTATTTCCTATTTCAGAGCAACAAAACGGTGTCGCTTCAGTAGCCTTTTAATTGGTTGTTACACAGCTGCTGGCCTACAGCTAAAATGCGGCCAACTACTACTGCGGATATTTCTCGAGGCAATTACTTCTTAAAATTGTCAACTTCTATCAGACATGCATCAAATGCACTTTAAAAGCCACATTTTTTCTGCATACTAAATAAAAGGAGAAAACTACAGACAAAAATATACAGAACTCAAAGGAACAGGTTATAAGGGCTTTAGCATCATAAAAATACACTTAGTGTTAGCGCACCTTAGTAATACACAACTCCCACATTAAGTTGTGAAAGTTGGATCAAGCGTGTACATACAGTAAATCTCTGGGTCTCAGAGCATGCAAAGATAGAGTTATAAAATAAGGCTCCCTTATATATGTTTAAGGCGGGCTTTATTTGGCTCCAGGCCAATGTTTTGTCAGGAAAGAGGGAAGCCCCAAAGACCTTAACACCTCGTATGGTCATCTTCACCAAATCTAAAGCTTGACTGATCAATGCTTCCGTCAACAAGGTAATTTATGGCTTTGTTTATTAGTGGAAAAGTACTGATTAGGTCCCTTGAATCACACACCTAACTGGTTTTAACTGGTCTGCAGCTCCATGTTGATCGATGTAACAATGCCTTCATCAGTGTGCTAATAACAAGATATAAAGGTGTAGCAAAGCATAAAAGTATAATAAGCCATCATTTAGTATAAAACCCATTGCCAGATGACGCTCCTTAGCTGTCTTCTTTGCACTATGTGCTTGCTCCAATTTCATTGACCATGAGAAAGTGGCAATAAATTATCTATCCGTCTATCTATCTAAAAGAAGTAGCATGCAAGCTAGCATTAGCTACTTTGCATTAGGAACAAAAGTTTAACCAAGCAATATCTGACGAAAGCCCAACACACTAAGATTTGCATTTTCCCTTGTGGTTCCTTCCACAAAGACATGCTTCTTGGGTTAATCAGTGTTTCTGAATCGTCCTTAGGTGTGTGCGTGTGTGCATTTGTGTGTGAGTTTATGTGGCCCTGCAACAGACTGGTGACCTCGTCAGGGTTCTGGGTTAGTTCCAGAAGCTCCATGACCCCAGATAGGATTTGTGGATGGACTTTCCTCATCCTTGTCTCACAACTTTTTTCAAAAAACAGCCAATGAATGTTCTTTGACAGCCAGCACTCTACCTATTGGCCCCCACTGCCTTCAGGTTCTGGTTTACAGAGCTTCTTGAGGAGAACATTCAGTTTCAGACTTGGCTCTCTGAAGGGTATTTCAACTGCTTCTGGATGAAGCCCTTTTTTATAAAACATAGTTCATCCTGACGATAAAAACAGGAAAGGCTGATGAGAACTGGGGTAAGGCTTTGTTGCTACACAGATGAGTCACCCAACCCCCCAACAAAAGGAGTGTATGTACTGTAAATAGCCCTTACCTGGAGGGGGCTGCAAATGCCAGCTTTACTGAGTCCAAGATCTCTGAGATGATGCCCGTGATCTGGATGTATGGAGATAATAACTGTGAAGGATCCCTCTATTCCTGCCCAATCTTGGAAATCCTTCAGTCTTTATTCCTGCCCAATCTGAAAGAAACCAACCAGAACAGATGTTAACTGCATCGCATCAGTGGAGCTGAAAACCACCCTTCCTCCACAACACTGGGTCCTCCGAGCCGTGGCTCCACTTTGTGATGTGAAATAATTGCTGTCTTTAGACATGTCGTTGGACTGAGTTTAAACTCATCGCAAAATAAATGAACATGGAAAGCAAAGAAAGTAAATAACTTAACCAAGTGACAACATTCATAGTTATGTGGTGCTCAAAATAACAGAAATCAACACTTATCTTGACATATTTTACACTTGGATAATTGACACAAAGTAAAAACTACAGATTTAGCTGTCGTGAACATAAGGTTGTTTAAGAAAAAAGTAAAAAAAAAAAAAAAAACACGAAACTTGATCAGACTGATTTCATATGTGCTGCAAATGAGAAATGTCTTCTTTTCTCAGCATTCTCTAATGTATCTGATCATGCATGCAATTACACAGATGGATGAATGGACACGTAATTCTATTGAGAAGGCCTCTGCTGGTGCAGTTTGATGCCATTAATTCCTGCTGACAATCTATTAATACGGTGACAATGACTTAACATTTCAATTCAATTCCAGAGGGACTGATTTCAGACATCATCGGCAAGAGCTGGATGTCTCTCCATATCATTCAAAATAAACTTTAATTTAACAGGAAACTCTAATAGTTATTGCTTTCCATTTTTAAGTTTTTACATTTTAAATAAAAAAAAAATACAAATTTTGCCCGCTTTTTAAGCTTATCTTTCTCCCTCAAACTTTATTTATACTAGTGACTGTAACAGCTATCATTTTTTCAGATTTTTAACCTTTAATAATAGTTATAACAATTCAGCAAAAAATGAAAATGCTAATTATGAAAGGGTTATCTCAATTTCCCCTTCATATAGGTTTGATTATGTTATTTTTTTTTTTTAAATTTGCTCTAAAAACGTAATTTCAAATGTGCTGTTTTAAGTGGCATTGGAAAAAGCTGAAAAACTTGCATTAATGTCACCTCGCAGTGGTCTTTTGGGATATGTGACGATAGTCTGCTGCCTTTTCGCAAAATGTAAGCCTCATGAAAACAAAGCAAAACACAAAGACTTGTTCATTTATTAAAACCCTCCATAATTATAGTGGGTTTATTTGTGCTTTGAAAAATGAGGGCGAAACAGATAAACCATAAAGTGATCAATGTAACTATGGATTTCATTGATGAGACACATGTACTAGGAAAAATCCCCTTTTCATGTAGCTGTCAGTTGTATCCTATGCACACTGAGGGTGGATGGATGGATGGATGGATGGATGGATGGATCCAGCAGTTGGGAGACTTTTACGCCTAAATGCTGTATCTATCAAACAAGAAAAACCGTCTGGCAGAAATATAACAGGAAATATAATAGCACCTAAGATATTCCCCCTGTGCATTTAAACTTGAGCCAATAAAGAAAGTAATTATTACTGTGAAATTAAAAAGAGAAAAAATTAATAGAAATGAATGATTAATTAGCTGCTATTTGATAACAGGGGGAAAAAAAAACTTCTGTTTTAATGACACTTTTTACATCTTGGCTTTGGTCAAGCACCGTTTACCTGGAGTATTACATAGAGACGTGGCGTGGTGTTCCAAAGGGCTAAATTTAGCAGATGTCAGGTGGGATGGATTACCAGGAGGCTTGGAGGGGATATGATATCTTGAAGGGAAATTGCTTCAACTTAATGAAGTACATAACTCATTGTTCACATTCTGTCCAGTCTAGGGAGCACTCTCTCAGTCTGAGGTCAGCGTAGGGCACGGCACCTACTTGTAGAGGGGAGTGGTTAGTATTTCTTGCAGGTTGCTCTCCTAAGACCTTGTTCTTGCTTGACCCAGTTAATAAGGTACTTTACAGATCCCTATTGTTGTGTATGTCATTTAGATAATGTAAAGGCTTATATTGAAAGTATTGAGCTTACTTTTTGGCAGCACTGTGACGCAGTGGTTAGCGCTCTCACAGCCAGAAGGGGCTGGTTCAAAACACTGCATCAGTCCCACACTCTCAAAAGAGTAATACGTACATATATGGTGCAAATAAAAATGCCTTTAGGGCTCATGTAAGTTCTGCAGTCTGTTCATTCCTGGTGTATTTGGCTTGGAAATCTTGCTGTTGTGTATTGTGAATATGTTGAATTTCATCTGGTTGGAATATCCTGTATAAGAGATTCTTTTTTTTGTTTTAACCCTTGTGCTATCTTATGTAGTGCAGATGACCTTAGCCTTACATTGTTATCCCTCCCATGATGAAGGATTTCAGTTCTACCATGGACACCAGTGAAAATCAAGAATCATTGAGGGGAAAAAAAGGTTTCTGTGCACTGTCTTGTGGGGTCCAGATGACCCCCCCTCCCAACATCAACAGATAGCACAAGAGTTAATTCTGGAGCATTTGCTGAATTGTGCTTAAAGTGGCCCAGAGCAATTCTACATTTATGTCATTCTACATGATCAAAAGTACTGTTTTACAAAATGAGCAGTGATGCATGCTGTAGAAGAGGTGTTCAACAGGCATATGTCTTACAGTGGCTGTCATATTTCTAGCACTGTCTGTGTTAAATCTGCTTACTTTAGCTGAAATAGTCCACTGCCGTGCCACTTGATTCAAATGTTTGGCACCCATTTTAGCTAAACGTCTCCTCAGTTTTCATTATGAACAGGTTGTGAGATTGCAGCTGCAATTGTTCATCAATAAAGTAAAGTACTCCAACGTAATTCTGGTTATCCAGTGACTCCAATAGTCAACAATGAAGACGATGGTGAAACGTGGCCGTCTTTGCAACCATCTTGTTTTCATTTAACTCCTTTGTTTTTCTTGAAAAGATACATCAGGAGGGAAGCTTCATTCGTTGCAATCCTTAAAACACTCGGAAGGTTGATATCTTCCACACAAATTATCGATCTGCAGCTGCTAGCCACTACCTTGCAATAGCATCTGCTAGCTTGTCTTGCTTTTGTTTATACATCTTCCCTACGCTGAATCCAATGGAGTTTTTAAAAATATATCTCTTCTTCCTTTTAATCGGATGGCGATTTGCTAGCATCAGCATCGTGTTTATCATTTACGTTTTGCCTTCAAGCGGAATTCGACGAGTCGGTCCAACCTTGCAAAGCCTAGAAATAATCTCGGCTCAATAAAATTTACACCTGAAGTAGTCTAAAATGGAAACACTCGGCGTTCCTCCATCCTGTACTGATTGGTTACTTTATGCTTATTTTAGGGGTTTAGCTTGCGGTGCATTAGCAGTAAGGACCCCAAATGGTTTAGGTGCCCAATGCTCTGCCTCTGTATTCAGGAGACAGTGAGTGAAAGACTTTTGCGTTAAATTTCAATATTAAATCATAAGTGTATTAAAATAATGATCGCTGTGTTACGTGCCCATGCATATGTGTTGTTTTACGTAAAAAAGCGAAAGCACAACTTATTTAAATTTAGAGTCCTTTTTCATGCCCGAGTTCGTTGCTTTTTGCTCACAGACTCGACTTGCGTCTGTTCTTTGAGCAGGTGCTCAACTATGTGAAGCCTTTCCCAACCCGCTCAAGGCTGTGGATTCTCCAGAAATCTTTTGTGCCCAGGCATTTGTAGCATCAAAGGGATCTCTTCCAAAATAAACCCACAAAGAATGTTTTATCAGAGCACCAAAGAGGGTTAGTGTAGTTTTTCATTGGGTTAACCATTTTCAAATGGTTGGGGCGGAAGATTGGAAGTGAAGGGCGTGCTCTTGGGCGAGAGAGGGGAGAGTGGATGAGAGAACGGCCCTAATGCGGCATCTCATTACAACCTCTGTCAGGATTCCTCTATTCCACCATCAGCTCCCCTTAACTTGGTAAAAGCCCAACTGTCGTTTCGAGTGAGTGTGCCGCCACGGAAGCATTTACAAATAAATGAAAAATGTCACATCTGATTTCACTCCTCTCGGACTGCAGCGCCTCAGCTTTGTCACAAACTGTCTTTGTTGTTCTGGTCTTTTACAGGTCTGGCTCCCGGTCGGTGTGGATAAGTTCTGGCAGGTGTAGGCCCTCTGCTTCTTTCTCAGGGTAAGCTCGCAGACAATGACCTTCCTTTAATGAAACACTGATTCTTTTTTTTTCGCCTTTTTCGCACTGATTCTTTTATCCTTGTCCTTGAATGGCATTCGAGTGAGCAGGAAGTTGTGGCTGGCTTGATACGATGGGAAAATAGAGCTGCTAAAATGGCGTGGCGTGTCGTTCAGAGAGTCAGCGTGATATCGTATTTAACCCTTGGCTTTGTGGTTCGCCTTAGATGCCCTCGCTAATGCTGCCGCCACCACAAAAGAAAAAAAAAATTAAAGGCGTACGACACCTTTTCCATTACGATTGCTTCCTTATAAGATTTCACATCGTAAATTTAGCACAGTTGTTGTTTCTATTAGTGCTTGTCTACAAAAAAAATGTAATTAATTATGCTTAGTGTGCATCGATTAACAGTTGTGATTTTTTATAGCGATGGGGAATAAACAGAACTAAGATTTTGCGTTCATTCTATCATTGTCGTGATGAACGTTTTTAGTTTTTATGCATTACAAAGCTTTTTTCCTTAAAATTTTAATGCTGAAACAAGAAAAGATGTTTCGCTTTATACATCGAAAAACAAGTTTGTGTCTGTTGATTTATTTTTAACAAAACTAAAATACCAACTCCATTATGAATTTTGTTTTTTAAAAATCGGGTTGAATTACCTCTGAAGTTTGTACTCGTGGTTTGGTACTTTGCTATCCAGTTATGAAATCGTGAAGCGATACTACCTTATATTCACCAAAAGTATACGTTTATACCTCCTGGAGGGTGCCCTTTACGTTTTAAACCACAGTTATCTGCAGAACAGCTCTCATAAACATGCTAGCTAGGTATTACATGTGCTCGCCAAGAGACAATGCTGTGTGTGTCTGCAATCTAAAACCTTACTGTCCACAGTAGCTTTAGCATCGTCTTTTAGTCATAAAGCAAACAGGATGAAAATGCAAATAAAACAATAATGTTGATCTTTCAAACTCTTTAAGTCCCTTTGTCAAATTCTCAGCAGCCAGCTCAAAACTGATCAACATCTAAATCAAGGTGCAATGATCAATATGCATGCAGTTCTACAAAACAAAATACATTCCCTTAAATGCGTCAGACTTACTTGATTTAAGACACAATCGCCTAAAAAGCTTCATTTTAACCAGGTAGAACTATTTTTTTTCAAAATCATCTATAAAATAATTTGTGTTAAACTTTACTTTCAATAAGTTATAAGATGATACATGTTAAAATAACTTGTAATGAAACAATCTGCCCATGAAACCAGTAAAATGTTACTTTATGTAAGCTACACTGGATAAAAACAAGTAAATAACTGAAATTTAAACCATCAGATCATTGTGTTCTACATTGTACAATAATTAAATATGGCTTACAATTAGAGAAATGGACTTGGTTTTTCTAGCAATGAAAATGTGTTTAGCTTTCAGGAAACACCAGGAAGAGTCTCTCCCTGTGGATTCTTTCAGGTCCTCTAGCAGTCGTAGTATGACGAAAAAGACAAAAAAAACAAAAAAAAAAGCTAAAGCTGTTAAAACTCTTTCTGAGAGGAACAAAAAACAAGCATACTATCATAAATGCACTTTCTACTCACCTTCTTCTCTTTAACACCACGGCAAAGCAACTGTGCACACTCCACAAGGGCTCTCACTGAAGGACCGTGTTTTCACAGCAAGTGTTTTTTTCTTCTTCAAATCAAGCACAAATGCCCCATGCAGGCCTTTTGGAATGGGCCGTTAAGCCTCTTTAGTAGCACTTTAAAGAGTGTGAGTAGTGGGTGAGGTGCTTTAAGGAGGGGGAGACAGACAGCCTTTTAAAAAGTCCTGAAGGCAGGACACCACTGCATTTAAAAGCTGGTAATGATGCACGTCGCTCACCAAGGAATCAGTGAACTGCAGCCGGCAGGTTTTCTGGACTTAACATGTGTGTGTTTGGAAATGTGTGTGTGTTAAAGTGGGACACCTGTGGTGCGATCTGCTGCCAACCGTTATAATGCCATAAAGATAAACGCAACCTGCTGCTGAACAAGCAATAGCTGCTTCTTGGCATAGAATACATACACATTTTAATCCTATTTAGAAATGTTACTGATATTTATATAGTTATTTTTGTTTCATTTTTTGTAGCTTGATCAAAGGCAAACAAGAATTTAACAAGTAAATAAACATCCAATAGGTTCAAAAGTGTTAAAAACAATTATTATTAAACTATTGTGTTTTGGGGACCTAGTATACAGAGTAAAAGGGCATCCCAAACATAATAGGTATATCAAATATAATTAAATTTAAGAAAAACAGCAAATAGACAAACAATTTGGAGCTTCGTGGACCATTCAACCTTCCAGTTATGGAAGCCAAAGCTAAATCTAATCTCTTAACTAGAGCAGTACAGATCACTAATGACCTTTCTGATAATCCTGCCGCTGCAGTGTTAGACCTCCTACCTCAATGAAAAGATATTGTGTATGTGTGACACCACGTCATTCTAAAAACTTCTTCCCTGACTTAGGCTGTGAGATCCACATCCGTATTTAGAGTTGCACTTTAACTGCTGCGATTGGCTAGTAGCCACTTAAAATATGTACCGTTAATACCTTTCATATTCTGTATATCTCTAATAGATGCTAGTCTCCAGTAAATGATGGGTCCACAAGAGTTAATTACTAATAGTGGCGGTGCTCCTGGAACCCTTGTGCTATCCCAGGCTTGTTTTTTATTAAAAGTGGGGTCATCTGGTGTCCGTGGAAGATGTAAGGAGTTTATTGTAGTTCTATGAGTTATGGCCCATTAGAAAACCTCACAACCACATAGCAAGCCAGAAACTTAGAAGCTTAGGTTAACAGATGACAGCATGTTGAATTGATTCCTGCAAACATTGCTCCCTCAAAGCAGTGCTTGCTCAAGAACTATCATTTGTTTTGGCCCACGGTATTGCATCTCAGGTACACTATGTTCTCTTAAGCCTCCTCATGTCCCTACCTCCTCAGACTCTGAATGGCTTTCATAATTTACTCGACTGTGCCAGACTGTGGAACACTTTTTATTCACACTTCCTCCATCTTCTTTGGCTCTCAACCCTGGACAAGCTACTGACTCGCACATGATCAGAAAAAGGTTGGACCAATCACAGTTTACTCTTTTTATCCTTGCCTTATAAACAGGTTATTGTCAATGGGGGTGGGGGTGGCTGTAGAGCAATCGACCTCTGATCGTCGGATCGCAGGCTCAATTCCCACCTTGCGTTTAAGTGTGTTTAAGTAAGACATAGAACTCCACATTGCTCCTGATGGGTTTAGGTTGGTGCCAGTGTTAAGGAGCAGTGCATGAATGTTTCTGTGCATGGGTGAATGGGACTGTGTAGTGCCTTGAGCCTTCAAGGAAGGTAGAAAAGCGATATATGAGGGTGTATTCAGACTGGAAAATTCAGTTGGTCTGAATTGAGTCTGTTTAATTTGGTCCTGAAATGTGTGTTTGGTCTGCTTCAGACTGCCATTAACAAGGCATTTCTGTATCGAATTAAACATAAACAAAAAAACGTGACTGAAGATCTCGTCAGTTATTGGCCAGGAATTACGAGGGCGGGTCAAAGCAATTGGAGAAAGAATAATAGAAGTCCTATGCTTTGCAATCTTTGTCAGTTCATTTATTCAAGCTCAGGTACAACACTTTTTACTTACTGCTTTGGTAAGGTGGAGGCATGCTGTAAGGTGGTTACTGAGGAACAAACGGTTAAGCAGTACGCTGAGAAGTATTTTTGGCATATATGTTCTTGGGAAAACAGTGTAAGAAACAATATGTAACATGTAAAAAGTTATTTTAATGAGCCTGCATTCATCACCAAATTTCAATGAGTTCCTGTCTTTCATTGTTGCTCCACGTTGTACGCGGTTCATGACTGACTCCCTCCATTCTTTTTACATCCCATAATGTCTGGTCACACAGATCCTATTCAGACCAAGAAAAACCCAGCTTTAAATCGGTCTGACTGTAAACAAACCGAGACCATCTTGAAAGATGGGTCCGAGAGCGGTTCCTGATGCAAGACTAGAGTCCACTTGAGTGTATTCAGACTGAAAATGTGTTCCAAATTTTAGCAAAACAAATGTGTCCAGTAAGTACTAAATACACCCTATGTACATGCCAGTTACCCTTTAAAGTTTAATCGTTTCTGAGTTGAGCAAAATGTTAGACCATTAAGTAAATTGTATTTAGTTTTCCTAATCATGGATTATTGTTTTTTTTTTTATATATTATACTGTGTGGTCGAAATAAAAGTAAAATCAAAGTCGGACTTTGCTAGATTTCTGTTTGGGATCACAACCAAGAATGTATACTGCCTTTCAATGAACAGACAACAGACTATAATGCTGTCCTAGATAGTCATGTTATAAACACAGTTCTAGCCTATTGTTAATGCTGGCCATTGATAATGTTTAAAGTGTACATTTTTCTTGGGCTGCAAGATGGTATGTATAGTTAGTACTGTTGTCTCACAGTGAGAAGGCTCCTGTTCAAATCACACCCAAGTCTTTTCTGAGTGGAGTTTACATGTTCTCCATTTGCATGTGTGGGTTTTCTCCAGGCACTTCCTCCCACATTCTAAAAACATGCTTCACAGGTTCATCGGTGATTCTAAATTATCCCTTAGGTATGAATATGAGTGTGTGGTTGGCTGTCTCTGTGAGGCCCAGTGTTGGACCGGGAAACTGTCCAGGGTGTGCTTCGCCTTCCCCTGACAGTTGCTGGGTAAGCTCCCTGTGATTCTGAAGAGAAATAATCATTTTTTACACATTATGGCTTTACACATATGTGCGTTTACTTAAAGTTCTCATCAGAAGTGGTCGCTTGTGTGTCGCTGAGGTGTGAACGTAGCTTTAGTTGTGCTAAATTCAGAGATCTGCTCCCTCTTGTGAGCAATGTGTAAGACAATTCATCTCTGACTTAGAACCATTTCTCAACACTGGCAAAGGCTGTTGCATTTTCTGCAAGCCTTTCTGATAGCATCACTTCCTCCGCAACCAGATTCCTCTGCTCAGATAGTCTTTGTCCATCTTTGTATTCCATTCTGTTATTGTGCTCTATATCTTGTTGTGGCTGCTCCACAAACTATGTTTTTATCGGCATGAACACAAATCCAAGTTAAACTATTTGTCTGACAAAGAGTTAGTGGAAGTAGACTGTAATGTTTTCAAGATTTTTGGAGATGATCAGTGGAACCAGAGGTTTTTGGTCTTTAGTTGCTGGAGTTCATGAAAGTATTTTTCAAATCTGTCACTGTCTTTTATTTTGTAGCCTTCTATCTGCCTCTCTCTGAACTTGGACACACTGGTCTTTAGTGGTCTGTGGAGTTGCAAATGAAATGCCATCACATCCAAGGGTACTTGCATCTGCTAAAGCCACTGTGTTCTATATGATTCATGGTGAGGTGAGCTTGTAAGAAACCCCAATGTTATAGTATTCTGAAGAAAGAAATTGAAGAAGTCTGGGTTGCATTTATATGCCATATATATATATGTGTGTGTGTGTGTGTGTGTCGATGTAAAGGTATATGTATATATTGATTAAAAAATGAATTAATTAATTGCAATTATTCGCCTTGTTTCCATTTTTAGTTACAGTATTTGCCAGCCACTTATTATCTGCAAATAATCATAATATGAAATCACATGCAAAATTGCACATTTGGAATGTTTATTTTTAACCCTTTGCAACCTCAAAAACGTAATATTTGAATTTAACTCTGCGTTTTTAATTTAAAAGACTGCCTGCTTGCTTATTTAAAAACATTTTAATCAACACAACCTCTCCTATGTGACACTACCTTTATTTAGTCATTTTATTATATTGTATTCACACACTATAAAATCATGCAAAAACAGAAAATTCCATCTGGAAAAATGGGATTCATTTTGCTGTGGAAACCCCAAAAAATGTTGAACAAACAGTTTTTACAACATAGAATGAAAGTTTTACTTTTAATTTTATAAAAACAACAAGAATAAAATGTGTCAACACACTAATCAAGATTTTTTTAATTAAAATACTGTCTATTTTATATTTTTCCTAGAATGATATTTTTCAGCTTTTTCCTTTTTTTTTTCTCATACATTTTCTTGATTGTATTTGTGAAAAATGATAAAACAATTTTTGGGGGAGAGTTTTGATCCAGCTGGATTTCAGGTCGACTGGAGCCTGCTTTCAGGTGGGGGTGTGTTTGTCCATTCTGAGCAGCTCACCTTCCGCGACGTCGGTGGGCGGGAGTTTTGCGATGAACCATGGAGTGTCCGCAATTGTTAGAAAACGCTGGTGCTTGGTATTGTGGAAAAATCACGTATTCCATCCCAAAATAGAATAATGCCCTGTTCCCTTGTTGCTGGGTTTCTAATAGCAGATGGCTCTGTTATCTTCAAATTCTCACATTTATAACTGGAGGACCACATTAGAAACCAGATAACAGAGCACCAGTTGCGAACTACAAAAGTTTTGGACATTACCCCATTCCTAGAATTCTTCTATTCTTGAAGACTGAAGGCAGATTTGAGAGAAGACCCAGCAAGTGAATGTCAGTACACTGCTTTTTCTGGGACTTTGGCGTTGACCTTGGTCAGTCACACTCAGCCTCAGGTCCGCGTATGTGTGTGTTTGGCATTTGAATGATGAGTCCTATTCACTCAAGGTGACTTTTCTCAAATTTCTCCAATCACAATCTTCCATTATCTGCTCCAGTGCACCACTTAGACTGCACACACACAAGCAATCATGGTCTGTTCCCTGACTTTAAGGTTTGTTCGAGTCTATTTTGCAGATAGAATACATATAAGGTTAAACACTAAAATATTTTCTATGCGTCAACTTGTGCAATTCTAAAGCAAAATTGTTTCATTCATTTAAAATTCTGAAATTGTCTTTATTTTCAGTATAACTGTGTGTCTAATACAGACCATAGGGTGAAAACAACTATTTGAAATTCAAGCCTATTAAGAACAGGTCCCTCAAAGCTATAGGGTTAGATGCAATTCTCAAGGGTCGGCATCCTGCTTGTTTTCTAACTCCATCCTTACTTCTTCCTGTTGGCAAAGCACATCTTATCTAGGTAATTATGAACAGATAGGACAGAAATATATGAAAAGTCTGATGGACACCAGTCCATAAGGGTTGGAATTTGATAGCTTTGCTTAGTAAAAATAAAAATGTCCAAACACCAAAAACAAGTAAAAATACATTTTAGCTGTGAGACATTTACCATTCTTGGTGTACAAGATGATTGACTAAATTTTGGTTTGATATGTTGTAGTTTAGGAATGCCGGAAAGTAAAATTAATGATAGAATAATGTGTTCAACACCCAAGTGGAATTTGGACATGTATGGGGTTACATATAACTATTTATCCAATAGTGAAATTCCATTAAACTTTGTTTTTAACTTGTTTGTCAAGAAAACATTCAATGACATAATAGCCAATTAAAGTTTAAAGATGCTGTTGTCTACTTTTGTAGATTTTCAGGCCCACTCTAAGGCAGAATCCGAGTTGTTCCCTTCCCCCTCTGGCTTTGCCCCACTGTTTGGAGGGATAGATTTAGGGATATGGAAAGGCAGGGAAGCAATGCAGATTCAGCCTGACTCTGGTTTAATACAGAAACTTAAAAACTTTTTTTGTGTTATTGGAGACTTCTTGTGACTTTGACATGAAGTCTATATTGCTCTTATGTTTTTCCAATAGTCGTGATGGCTCCCGTGATGTCCTTATGTGTCCCGAATGTATTCCTAGCACAAAGCCTACAGGATCAAGGGCAGGGCGATCTTCACTGTCTTCACACCTTTTAAAACCTGATTTTGTGCCGTGTCCTGTCCCAGTTGTCATTGCAAAAGGCAAACAATTTTCAAATGACTTTCCCAAATAGAAAAAAAAAAAATATTATGTAGGAGGTGAAGTCAGAATTGGAGATTGGAGACTGCTCCACATCTGCTCCATGATGACATTTGTAATCTGTCTTCCAGATGAAAACTTACAAGGAAAGAGCATTCAGTAAAAGTCAGGTTAACCCTTTAATACCAGACTTGTTGCTGGTGATGGAAAATAGCACATTGTCTTTGAATTATTGTAACTCTGAAACCGTTTACATAATTAATGTAAGTCCAACGGATTCTGAGAGCTCACAAAATCAGCTTTGTACTGATACACAACACTGTTCTACTGTAAATGTTACACATCTGTACAAACCTGCTTTTTGTATAATGTGCAGAAGCAGTTCATCTTCTTGAAAGATTGATGGATAATACTGCTGGGTCCACCTCGAAGACTTCCCAGTTCTCTTATTCATTATAGCTGACTGAAGAGATTGTGTGAAGTGAGAGTAGAATCACCTGCAATGCTGTGGGCTCTGCTAGTGAAACAAGTAGAAAAATAATGTCATAAAGGGAGGGGAGAGAAGAGCAGATGATATCCTCAGCTGCTGTCATGAGCGCTCATGAAGCTTCTGCAGAAAGGTGTACCACAGGGTAAGCCTGTGGGAATGGGAGAATTTTGATGGTGCCCTTACACATAGTCCATACCATGATGGCTGATCCAAAGGTTGTTTTCAGCTTGTAGAGAAAGTTGAGGGGCTGACAGTCTGACCATGGATGCTGTGCTGAGAGACCAGGAGAGATCTTCTGTTTCACAGATTTTGTTCTGCTCTTGACTCTGCAGCCGCACCATTAATGGTTAGAGGAGCATGCGACGTGTGCCTTTTGCTGAAGTCAACGACCTATTTGAACCCTTGTTGTTGTGTGTTCACCAAGTAGCCAGAACTCTCATCTCACAACTGTCATCATCTCTGTTGGTGACAGTTGTGTCATTTGCAAACTTGACAAAGAGGTTGGAGCAGTGAGTTGGAGTGCTGGCAGTCATTCATGTGGCCTGTTATGCCTCATTTCCATTGAGCGCCATGGACCAGAATATTTGGCTTTCTGAAAATCGGGCGGATCTTTAATCTTGACAATGTACTGCATGAGCTTAATGTCATAGTCAGTAAAAGTCTGTAAAAGTAGGATTTCCATTGCACACATGGAAACATCTCCTGAACAAAATGCTGGGATTTGTGAGTTAGGTGTTTTTTGTCATGAGGCATGAAAAGGTACAACATATCAATGCATTAATCTTCCAGACAAAGGTTACCTTTGCATTATAATTGCTGATGACATTTTCCACATCAGTGTTGGGCAAGGAGCACACAGGTGAGGAAGAATGTGAAGGTTTGGACAGAGGGTTCCTGCTGTAGTCAAGAAATATTCCCATATTTGTGTTGCCCTTTGGTGAGATGTTCAGCTATTTCTTTTTACATCACAACTATTTGCTGGGAGCTTCTCATGGTGATGGTATATTTGTGTGATTGGATTTGTCAGCGGCAGGCCAAAAAACCCCGGTTGTTTTCGCTTGTCACTTTTTTCCTCTCTTTACCGCGTTTGTATCAGCCGCCTCCCCTCTTTCACCTGGTCTCATGTCGACCTTATCTCATCCCGCAGTGACACATAACTCAGCAGCACACCTGCGATCCGTGACAGTTGAGCCTCTGGCTGGGTGCAGTGCTGTCACTCAGCTAGCTAACTGCCATTAAACAGCACGACCCTGCCGCCCCATTAGGCTTGAGTCAGATGGGAGTGTCAAACCGTTCCCCCATGCACATCACTGTTTGGCCCTGCTGTGGAGTTGTGGTCTCTGTAGAATCGAAACGCTTAGGGGACTCTTTTCTTACAGTAACTACAGAACTTGAGTCTTTCAAAAGAATAAGTTACTTTGGAAACGATCAAACAGACGATCAAACTGTGGAGCCGAAATCTATGGGGCTGCGTTCCAGAAGGTATTTCAAAAGCTGTGTGATTATTGATCCCTGGCATAGATTATATATATATATATATACAGTATACCTCACATTCAGTCATTCATAAATGATATTTAGTGGGTTTTTTGTTGTTAATTTTACTGCTTCTTCAGTTTTCTTTGCTCTCAGCTGTGTTTACGATAGCAGTAATTAAGTCTTTTTAGATTAACATTCAGAATTTTATTGCTACCTATTACGCTCTCAGTGGGTGGTGTTTTGAATTGTTGATGAGATGTCATCATTTGCAGTCATACCTTATTTTGGTACATGAATTAGAGCAACCTAATTTCGAACTGTTTTGGGTTTTATAACACTTTATTAACATCTTCACTTTATGCACAGCTTTACCCCATGTTTTTTTAAGCACCATTATTGAAAAGGTCATTGACATTTGAAGCATTGTAAAATTGTCACATCCAAACATGACTGGGTTTTATTGATGCTGGTTAATTCCAATTTTCTTTCACACGTTTTTGCCTGGTCGTCTCTCAAATGTAGATTCTAGTCGGACAATTTAACTGTAATAAGGTTAACAAGGCTTGTTCTGTGTTCCATTAAGAGATGGTCTACATAAATTAATAAATAGATGTGATAACTCACCACTTGTTTTAAAAAAAACAAGAGATGAAATGCAAAAATGCTCTTCTGGTCAACTTTCATTGGACTTGGACTTAGAATTTACAATGCTATATATTGTGTTTTTATTCAATATTTATGTTTTAACATCGTAACATTGAATAGTAGATTTTAACATTGAATTCTAAATTGTGAAATATATTTTCACATTAAAAGCCTGAATTAAATATTGAATTGTCAATTGAAAAACTCATTATCAAATTGCATTATGAAATTGCAAATTGAATTGTCAATTGAGAAATGCATAATACTTTGAATTATGGCTCAAAAAAACTTCCTTACAGTCCCTCGTGGTCACTAAACTGTAATACTGTTTCTTTCCATTTTATTATCACTTATATTTACATTTAACTTGAAATCTTTCAAAAGTGACTGAAGTCTATAACTAAATTTTTCCGTCAATCCAGACATTATTAGAAACCAGCAGTTCTTTTTCTAAAGATGACTTGGACCAAACAAAGGGATGTTAATAATAAACACAAACCTTGAATGAGAACTAAACTGTTTTCTCTGATTTCATCAAGAAGATTTGAAAACTGAGAAGAGACTGCCTGATGTGTGTGTTCGTTGCATTGCAAGCTGTCACTGTAAAGCAGAGGGCTGTCATTTTAACCCAATGCATCATGGGAGATGTAGTACAAAACTGACGCTGATAACGGGACAGATTCGCATTTCTGAACTTGATTATTTTGTTCCCCTTTTAAAGGGTCGGACACTGGATCCTGTGGGAAGCTACGCCGCTAAACACAAGCTTTGGCTGTTATTTTTCTTGGAACTGAGAGATTTTATGAGCCAAATCACAACAAGGAAGTGAGAACGTTAACCACTTCTGATTGGTCAGTTGGATGACACATGATCAAACCTCCAAGAATGATTGGTGAAGACAGTTGCTTTTCCCAAAAACAAAGCTGGCCTATTTCTGCTGTCATTCTTAGCAAAGAGTCATTCATAGAATCAAACCGTATTTTATGATCTTTCTTGTTCCAAACTACTCAGTGTTAAACCAAGACCTGTTTGCATGAACAGGGAGTTGATATCCTAGAAATGGTAAATGTTTTTACATCAGTGAAAATCTGTAATTTTTCCACGGACACCCCTTGACCATCTCTCACGGCACACAACGGTGCTTTAAAGTCCATTAAACTTATAGCACATGTCTACACATTTCTACCTTTGCCCTTAAACTAACAGATGAACTAACTTTGTAATTTTATCATGTTGAATGTTTTTGTGTAAGTCTTTCAAAAGACAGAATGTAATTTGGGTGAATGAAGCTAATCCATTCAACAGCCCACTAATTAATACATCAGAGGCTTTACCAGTGGGAGTCCTCCTGGTGTTTGTGATAGGTCTGACTCAATGAAGGACACTGAACCACAAGTACTCTGCAATGCACACCCCAGCTCTACACAATATTAGCTAAAATGATGACTCACAAACTCCAAAAGCACAACATGAAATTAATATTTGACAGTAATCAGAAATTCACTGCCAAAACGTACACAGGTTCCTGGAGAGAATAAAAGAATAATTGACCCACTAGAAATGTATATCCTTTTTTTTTATGCTAGGGAACTCTAAGGACACATCAAAAAGCACAATTTAGCAGCCTGGAGGAAATTATAATAGTCTTCCACGACAGAGGAATGGATTTATACAATGTTTGAATGCCTAAAAGTGTATTCCAAATAAATGCATGCAACTTATATTTGCCTTAAGAATATTTAACAATGCACTTACCACACGGATGCTAATTGTAGGCTGCCTTTTCCTGGTGTCCCTTGAGGTGGCGGCATGAGCCTAATGGAAACTGCAAGGCATGCCTATGCACCCCTTACGATGCACCTGCCCTTCTCTACGACCCTCTCCAGGCCCGGACAACCCTAATAACGACAGCATCTCAACCCTCGTATGGGTGCATGTGACCAAGGCCTAAATGATCTGTAGGTAATTTAACCCTTGTGCTATCTCATGGGGTCCAGATGACCCAAGCCTTACATTTACATGTTATCCATCCCGAGTCCCAAGTGAAAATCAACAATCATTGAAAAAAAAAACAGTAGATAAACAGCAAACAAACAACAAGTAAAATGGCAAATCTCAAGCACTGATGCAAAAATAATAATCTAAACTCAGTTAAATAAAGTTTCATGTCACACGTGTTGATCATCCTAAGATATATTTCATTCATGACGGTATGTGACATTTTTAAAAAGGAAACTGCTGTTTAGGATTCCTTTTTGTCTTTGTTTAATCAAGGAAAATAAAATGCTTCCTGCCAATTCAAACAACAATCCAGTTTTTAAAAAGCGTCCTTGCCATTTATGTCAATTCATTTGGTGCCCTTGCTGTCTGAACCTATTAAAGAGCAGCATCCCAGCCTGTGGACATAAAAAAACAAAGTAAAAATAAACACACCTTAATTATAAAGTTTTTTTTTTTTTTTTTTTT
>NC_050515.1:24542987-24543796 GCF_002922805.2 Oryzias melastigma | reverse complement strand
GTTTTAATACAAAAATAGTTTATTTAAAAAAAAAAGCACAGTTCAAAATGTTCTGTTACAGTTTTCCGTAAATCTATTTTTTTCTTTTTTGTTAGGTGTTAGGTTTCAATTGGTGGCGGTTGCATCTATGCATTAGGTAGATTTTTTTCTAAATATTTAAATTGGTTTTGTACGGGTATGCCTAGGTGCAATTTTACAGTATTTTTGCAACTTTATGTGCTAAATATTAGAAGAAACAATTTTCTTTAATTTTCTTTATTATGCTTAGCTTGTCCTTTCACATTATAAGGAAAATATTGTTCATTAATGTGACCATAGGTTTATTCCTTGCTGGTATTGCTTTCAGTAGCGGCTGGTTTATATTTTATTATATGCATACATATTTTTATCATTCATAATGCAGCTTTATGCCGCTGTGCTTTGTTGTTCTGCCAACTTCAGAAAGTTTTGTTTTCCTTTTATCTCCTTCAGAGATAATTGCGTTTTTATGTAAATATTTTCTTCAGTTTTAACACTTTTGTTTAAATTCATCACATGCATTGCTTTTGTTGGCCTTAAATGGATTAGCACTTTAAAAAATAGATATTTTTAGATATAAATATGCAAAAAATTTCCCCTGTATGTTTTTGATTTTTGTTTTGATTGTAAAAGGAATACAATGAAAGAAGAGCCCAATGGGTCTTCAACCATTGTGCATGTATTGTATACTTATTTTTGTAAAAAAAAATTAGGAAATTGATCAGAAAAAAAATAAATTTGAAGAGCCCGACATTTTATTTTATTTTTGTCTCCAGTTCTTCAGTAAAATA
>NC_050515.1:24532218-24542931 GCF_002922805.2 Oryzias melastigma | reverse complement strand
CTTCAGTAAAATCTTTTTTTTTTCTTTTTTTTAACCTAATTTCAAATATTTTAAAATAAATCTGTGTTAACATTTTTTTATTTTTTTTTAATAATGGCTTCTGGCACCTCATTTTACCCATCATACATCTGCTCTGAAGTCATAGTGCATAACAGCAGAACAGGCCAATCAGAAGGGAAAAAAAACCACTTCACAGACTGAGCTGTGTACTCCCTTTTTTGACCCTTTTTTAATTTACAGTTTTCAGATACAATACTGTTGGTATACAATTAAACAGAAATCATTTGATCAATAGTTGTACTAAAAAACGCATCAAAACTAATTGATTCTTTTCAACCAGCCTTCTTTACATCTGCATATCTTTTCTGTTTCTGGCTGTTTCCTTTAGAGGTCACCACAGCCAATCATTCTATATAGTTTTTATAAACTGCATATATCTGCTTAGACTCTGTGGAAACTAGTGGAAAAAGAGCCACTGTGTGTTTTGTTAACTGTTTTTTCATTGGCCCTTTTTTTTAATTTGGGTGTGTGCTCATGTCAGTGACCTTGTTGTCTGTGTCGCTGCATCTGCCACACAACTTCATCCAAACTGCCAACTAACAGGTTACAAAGGGCTAAACGCAGAGAACTGATTTACAGATAATTATGTGTAGCCTGCTGGAAAATGAGGCACAACAGGACACCGCTACAACTGCTGTGGGTTCTTACAAAACCAACAAACAACCCAAAAAAAAGATGGAAATGATCTGGAAAAATCTAGGAAATTACTATAATTAATAAGGAAGCACTGCAACAGACTGGCGACCTGTCCAGGGTGAACCCCACCTTCGCCCTTCAGTAGCCGGGATAGGCTCCGGCATCCCCGCGACCCCGAAAGGGAAGAAGCGGCCAAGGAGATGGATGGATGGAATAAGGAAGCATGGTAACTATGGCAGCTTTCCTGAAACAAACTAGAGAGCCGGGATACAGAAGATAATACTAGAGTTCACATGACTCTAATTTTTTTTTTTTTTCAAAATCAATCCAATTGGACTGCACAGTGGAGCAGTGGTTAGCACTGTCGCAGAACGGTGAGAAGGCTCTGGTTTGAGTCCCAGCTGGAACTTTTCTGTGTGAAATTTGGCTTCATGGGTCCCAACCAGCAAGGTCAAGTGGGCCCCATATGGTTGGGCAGAAAATTTGGGCCTAAATTGGGCTTGTCTGCAGTTTCTGTGCGGCCTCGACCGGTGTTTGCTCACATTGACTAAAGTGGGGACTCTGTGGGTTAGCTCGCTATGCTAGCCAGCTGCCAACTGGACTGCGTAGCATGCTAGCGAGCTCCACTGTAGCATGCTAGTGAGCTCCACTCAGATTTTTATAATCCAGTTTTGTCCTGATCAATCTATTGAGGCCAACATTAAAGAAATTGGAAATGGAAATTGGTCTTCTTGATGTGTTCATGTGTCTATAAAGAAAATTCTGATTAAAATTATATTTCTGAGCAATTCTTTATTCAAATCGTTGTGAATAAGAAGCAGACAAAAAGAACAACAAAAAAAAAAAAAACTTGTGATGTAAAAATACTACAACAGCAGGCCACAAGCTCCCTGCTCTACCTCATTTTGAGATGACTAGGTCTATATATGTCTTTGTTTTCCTCGTCCGAGCCGGCAACTTGATCAAAACTGTGCAGCTGGCTCGTTTCAATTCAAATAGTGGAAAAAAGAAAGAAAAAAACCTGCATCAAAAGAAGGAAAATTGCCAACAGGTTTGATGCAATAGTTCATTTCTGGATCACTTACAAAGCATGTGAGCAAAAAGAGCAAGACATGAAGAACCACTCAGTAAAAAGCTGGGGGAGTTCTTGTTCTTCACTGTCAATATCCCCTGTAACCTAATCTGTTATCAACTCCACCACTAAGTAAACACTAGACATAAAAACCTGAATGTATATTTAGATAGATGAAATAGTTCCAGTAATTGATCTTTGCCTTTGAGGACTATAGAAATGAATGTTTCTGGCAAAATGCTCAAATAATTTGAATGAATAGACACAATAGATGAATATCACTCACTAGTGTGATTGATAAAACATAAATATACACTTGTTGGTACTTTATTCTACAAGTCTTTGGGGTCCAAAACTGGCACAACTTTAGACCAACATGTCTGCAGCCATCACTAGGAAGAAGAGCCATAGACACCAAGAGAAGAAGACGGACCATCTTTTCTGCTTGTGCAAATATTTTAGAATGCCAGAGGCAAAGATTATTGAGGCATATCATCTAATCAGTGTAGCAATCTTGGAGCTTCTGGATGAATTGAGCGCTGATATGAAACCTCTAATGGAATTCAAATCTGACACTATTTATATCTTTCTACTTCCCCCCTTTTTGCCACAATGAGACTTTACTTTGGACGTTTCTCTGTGCACAGTCGGCTCTTTTCCTTCAGCGAGCATCCTCTACGCTCTTCTTTTGAAAGTGTCCAACTGTTGCACTCTGGAGTAGCTGACATTGCCAACCTTTACGACTGCTTCTTTGGATGCCCCGCTGCTGAGCGGGTGCTCGGGCCTGAGGAGGCCACACATCCGGTGTACCAGATGGAACATTTTCCAAGAAACTTGTCAGTCTTGGCGCTGCTCTCTACTCTCTGTTCCACTATTTGACATGTGCAATCCATCATGCACACTATATAAAGACATATCGGTGCCAGTATCTGTATCGTCGATAGTTACATACTTTAAGTTTATTGGTATTGGACCAATACTAAAAAAAGAATAAAAAATATATCGATATTGTTCAATTTTCTTTTTGACATGGATATTCGTTCCTAATAGATCTTTGGCACGGGGAAGTTTATGTTTACAGTCATAGTCAGTAATTGTTCTGTTTTCATGTATATTTTATAGTGATGTTGTTTCTAATAGATCCCTGGCAATGAAAAGATTATGATTTACAGTTACATCTAATAGTCAGTAAATAGTCTGAATGTTTTCAGATACATTTTCAACATTTTAAAGTGATAGTTATTCCTATGAGATCCCTTTCTGTTGGCTAAAAAGTTCAAGTATAATGTAGTTGCATAGTAAAGAATATGTATGCATTTCGAATAAAGAACAAAAAAATAAATCTAAACTTGGTGTTATTTTAGAGACATAAATATTGGTATCAGCAAATATCGGGAAATATCAGTTATCTGTATCAAAAAAATGACATCAGCCCATCCCTATTTAAAACTACCATTTGCCTTTGTTATTCATTGTTCAATTACTTTTAGTTCATTGCCTAAAAATATTGAGCAGATATTATGTGAAATTTTTATTCCTCTTTATGAAGTTTTTTAGTAAACCTGTCTAAGTTTGTAAAAACTGAAAAAGGTCAAAGTTGTTTCATTTCAATTGTAGTCATGCTCTTTCTGTGCATAATTTAGCAATAAACTAAGCAATGACTGTCACAGCAAGTCTCATTTGATTTAAATGTTCTCTGAAAAAATATGTGGAGATGGGTCTATTAGTGGTCATTATCACTTATCGACAAATCAACTTTTAGATTTTGGCAGAATTCACTAAGATTAAACGGTCATCAAGTATTTGTTGTTAATAGTATTTCTCTTCATGTTTCACAACACAGCGGCATTATACGAGTTCATAAGCATGTTCTGAAGCAGAAGGAACTACATTCATAAATGACTTTGTAGTGAACTATAAGTAATGTATTTTTTAAATGTATTTTCATTATATTGGACATGTTTCTACGAGGAAAAGATTATAAAAGATTTACCTCCATTTTTTTTCAGCAAAAATTTCTCCCTCCTCTTTGAACTTGTGGTTGAGTATGGGATTTAATTTGGTACAAAATGAACATTAGGACTCCAAAGTAATCACATGCATGTAGAAATCAAGTTGTTACTCTGTCTATTAATTCCTTAATAAATATTATAATTTGGGTGTGAATTAAAATAAAAATCTAGACAATCTCCTTTTTCTTGCAGGGCAAACCTCTCAGTAAGGTGAATACTATTGGCTTAACTTTGTAGGTTCTTGTTATAATCCTTATAGTATCGCCATATGCAGTAGTGCCTGTTTTTAGATCCCTAGTTTTTCCAACACTTGACTGAGATATTTACACGGCAAATCAAAGATCCTCTCTACAGTATACCTAACAATACTTCCTGTCTTGGGATAGTCTTTACTAAGTGTGAAAGTAATGTGATTGGTCTTTAAATTTTAAAAAGGTCCTTATTCCATATCGTGGGAGTTCAAATCAATGGTTGAGTCATACCAAAGACTAGTAATGGGACCCAGTGCTTCCATGCATGACATTCAACATTAAGGGGTTAGATTGGAGGCTTAAATCGCCAAATGGTTCTTGAGCGCAACTGTGTCTGCAGCTCACCTCTTGCCCGAGGTATTGGTCATATGCAAAACTAAAGTTCACACAACAAGGTGCATGACAACTAATAGGATTTTAACTTTAATTTCAGAATTAGAACGGGTCATTAGACCTTATTACATGAAAAAATATTTATTTAATTCTATTTTTGAAATACCTAAAATCATATCCTGCCTTCTAAGGTGCTAGCAGATAAATCACTTTTTATAGTTTTTTTTTTTCTGTTATTGCATCATCTTTTTTTCGTTTTTTGGCATAATGTTAGAATAAAATTAGCTATTTTCCAATAGCTGGTAAGAAAGTATTTTGTTTGTACTCGTCGTTTTTTGTAAGCTGGAAATGCACATTTTCCTGGAAATCTTTGAAAGACCATTTTTTTCTTTAGATTCAAATAATAGCTGTTTACTTACAAGGTTTTTGATGTATGCTTTGCTTTGCTCGCTTTTATCATACCAACCATTTAGTTACTTTATTTATGGAAGACCAACTTTATTAAACCTTAGTTTTCCCTCAGCTTCATGATTTAGAATATGTCGTGTGACGCACTGACAAGTTTTGACATGCAGGCTTGTGTATATCTTTCAAATTAAAAGAGATGGATTTTAATAGAAACCTTTTTTCATTTGTTTGTTTCAGTTGTCTCATTAGTGGATATCTTTCCTTTAATTCTGACTGTAGATTCATTTTTACCAGTCTGTAGTTTTTTGGGTGGTTACTGTGACCAGCTGTTGGTTTAAGTTTTGTAAGAGGTCTTGTAACAATCCATCTGACATGTCTGTGTCTCACATGTGTACGCTACTGATCGCCTGCAACATGCCTGTAGGAAAAAATATGTGCATGAAAATGTTTTGGCTCTGCAGGCTCCCTGAGGGGTCAACAGCCTTGATGGTTGTGTGGGCAACACAGTTGTCCTGTACAGATTAGCCTATTTTTTTGCCAGCAGACAGCTCGTGAGGGCAGTTGTGACTAAGGCTTCAGTGATATACTGATCAACTGTCCAGAGTGTGCCCCACCTTTGCCTAAAGATGCTTATTTATGTATTTATTTTTAGGCAACCATCACAATTCTGCACAGGAATAACCAGGAATAGAAGGTGAAGAGGTGGATGCTTGATTCCACTAGGGTTGGGTTGATAAAATCGGTTAATGTAATTGAATCAATTTCATTTAAATGAATTAGATTTAATTTAATCAATTTCATTAATAACTGATTCATAAAAATATAGATCGATCAGCACTTAAAGCTAAAGTCCACAAGCTTGATGCTAAAGTTTAACGGAAATTCCCATTGGATGGCTAATGCTAACGCTCAGTTGATATAAACGTATATTGCTGACTAAATTAGCTGCTTTATATACTAACAGACATGAATTTTCTAAACTCTTTAAATTACATATTTTTCAAAGTAAAGATTTGTGATATAAAACACAGTTTTTGCTTGTTCTTCTTAAAAAAAAGAAAAAAAAAAAACTGTACTGCTATTTCGCGAGCTCCACCTATTGGCCAAACTGAAACACCCTCCAGGAGAAGCAGAACAATGTTTACAATATTAATGATCTGAACATTTTTGTTAGAATATTTTGAGAATCCATGTAACACTGTATGATACTAACAATCTCATTACTTCTAATACATTTTACAGTATGTGAACTGTATCAGATCAATATAAATATATTCAAAACACATAGTAGATAATTAATCAATTTCTAAACAAATGTGTCTAAATGTGTAAATTCCAAATTGAATTGAGTGAATTAAAAGAATCGAAAAAAATCTGAATTGAACTGATCCAGCCTCTAGGAATCAAATCAATTCGAATCGTTTCTGGATATTATTATCGATACCCAGTCCTTGATTCTGCTCTTTGTGAGCCCTGTGTTGTGAAAAATTGCTATTGACAACCTTTTGATTCTGATGGCTCATTTACCCTATGATACATTTCATACAATTATTTTCTTTTTGACCACAAATAATCCAAAAGTGATCGATAAAGGCATTTTATAAAATTCAGACTTTGTAGTAATTATCTTTTTTAAAGGACAGCTCTAAAAAAACATTATTTCAGAGTTGTATTTGTCCTGATGGAAATAGCACTTATCTGTCATCTCTTACATTTTCATGATGAGATCCCTTTTCATAATCCAGGTTCTGTCCTAATGTGTTGCACTAATCAGCCATAAATTGTCATCCTGGGATGATTTAAGTTGGCCATAATGAGAAATCTGCTGTTAGAATGACAGTGGCCATCTATTTATCTTTTTTCCATCTCTCTTCCTGTGGCCTCTCAACACCTTTTTCTGACCATTCAAATTGAAGCTGGAACAAAAAGTCGGCCTTGACTGGGTGATGACGAAAAAAAAAAAAAAGACATCTTCCTGGTTAGAATATTGGGTTTTCCATCAGTCATATTGTCGGCTCATGAAAGAGAGAGGAGAATAACTTGAAAAAGTTCACTCAAAGTCGACTTTGCCACAAATCACTTAATGGAGATTGGAAGAATATATTTATGAGTTCTGTGAGTGTGTTGACTTGATAAAAGTGATGAAAGTACAGACTAAGGGAAAAGTTGAAAAAGTTCATTTCCACAGAGAAAGTGCCTTTTTGTTTATCAAGTATTAGTAATTTCCCACTTGTCTGAGAAGTATTACAGACAATTCAAAGTAAAATCAAAATAGATCAATTTCATTTGTGTTGTTATTAAGCTATTTCCAAAGCTCATTTTCATGTTTTTTTCAAAAGTTTTTTTTATTTGACTACCTCTGATAACTTTGCTTTTTAATGTTTAAGTTGCTATCTGCAGCTCATTTACTATCAGCCAATAAGGAATAGAAAACTTGATACTGAGATACAGCAGCGGTTCTTGCATTTCAGAGCTGAGCCTTCAGTCTTTATCTAACACAATCATCCTCGTTAATATTATTTTATGTTTCTAACACCGTCCTGTTATATATGCATATTATTTTATTGTGCAAGCCATCATAAATGGATCCTTTAAATAAACTGAATTTAATAGAATTGCATAAATTGTAAAAACAAGACTCCCCCCAATGCAATATCAGCCACAACAAACATAAAAGTACAATTGAAAACCTATTAAACTTGAAAATAAGTCTTTTAACTCAAAGTATTTTTATATAAAGCAAATCCAACTTTTTTAAAGCTGAACTCCATCCATGAAGAAAGTCCAGGAGATCAGTGGTAGATTTCCCCGTAAAAGTCCGTCTGTCTGTTCTCAGCTGAGACAGATCAAAGAGCGCTCCGTAGATTAGTGGATGATTGCGGGAAGTTTTTCCTGGTGCTCCTGAAATTTCTGGGGGTCGAGGCGGGTTATAAACACTAGTTTTTCCTGGTCTTGAAATCTGTTTTTGTCTGGGAAATTATATTTTCCAAAATCCTGCCATGACGCTGCCGGTGTTATGCCAAGGTAAGTTCTCCCCGCCAGAATTTGTATCCCCTGTCTCTGGGATCATTGATTTGTTTGGTAACACTCATATTTTGCCCCCAAAAGCGTAAAAAGAAAGTGGATGATAGCGATATACTTTATTCTGGGGCTTTTGGGAATATATTGCCATGTTTGAATAGTTTTTTTTCCCCTCATATTCTATGTAATATGACAGGGGGCACGGATTCTGTCAGGTCGCTGCTGATACAGCCTGCCAGAATCTGTGCCCCCAAAAATGTGCAGTAAAAACAACAATTATTTATTAATAATGTTCTGTTGTTACATGCTCCTATCACAAAGTTACTTTCATAAATTGCGAGTTTTATCGTAAATTAGTCAAACAAGTGTAATTTTTCTGTATTTCTTAACACAAGAAGCTCTCATTTCACATAGAAAAGTGGGTGGAAAAATGCAAACATGAGAAAAAAAAAAAAATAACCCTCAGAACTCAGAATAGTACTAATATTATTCTAATACTTAGAATAAAATTTTTACCAAAGTTCTGCCTTGTCTAGTTATTTATTCTAAAGACAAAATGAATCTTCTCACCGTCCTAAAACACAACACTTGTCTTAGTGTCATTGTTTTTTGGTTATTTTTGCAAATACTTTTGGTTTATTGTTTCATTGATATTTCCCTTTTTATGCATGTTTTATTACTGTGTTTAAAAAGTGTCTAAAGATGTTTTCGGATGTGAAGCATGGTGTGGTATTTCACCTTTCTGTGACTAGTATGTATTGATCATAGATGGTTGGGAACATGTAAATGCATCAATACTTGACTATAGAAACTGTATTAAGGAAACCCTCAACACTCCTAATATTGTCCTTGACGGGTTGTAACGAAATTCAATTATATGTAGAATACAAACTTTGAGGAGCAATACTCCATAACTGTCACAATTTAATTAAATTGTATTAAAGATACAGGGCCATGATTTAAGTTGAGGGTTTGTGTTTGGATACTTTTTTGTATTACGTTTAAATTCCATCTCTGAATTGATTAAGACGGTCTTTATCAACTTCCATCCAAGTCTGCGTGACGCATGCACAATCACTCAGTGCTAACTCGATTTCCTGTGTGCATGTTTTCATTTAGTGTGCATATATTTCTGTACATGTTTTTATCATGAAACATTAAATCAGAAGACAAGACTGCAGGCTCTTTGTCAGCAGCACAAAGTATGTTGATGGAAGTAAACATGCTAATGGAAGTCGTTTAAGATCTCAGGAAATCCCCAGAGCAGCGAGTTTACTGTCAGCATGAGATCATTTTGAATGGAAAGACTGGAGTTTCAATATGGACAGAAGTTATGAATGAAAAGATTTTTGTCACACACGTCAATGAAATGGCACACAGCTTCAGTTTGTTCTAAGTGTGTCATGAAATTGGGCAATCATGTCATCAACAACAGTGCGCATATATTCTCCAAGCCATCCCAGCTTCACAAGATGTGGCAATTTGATTCAGATGAGAATATTTTTTTTTTTAAAGTGTTAGTTGACACATGTACTGTGAGTTGAATACTATAATCAATTAGGCAATAAGCTGGATTTTCAAAATAAAACTTAAATTTAGATTTGAAGCTGTATTAGTTGAGTATTTCTCAACTAACTGTGTACTTTATAATACCAAGATTATTGGCTCACCTGCCTTGACCCACATATGAATTGAAGTGCCATCTCATTCTTGACTGGTAGAGCTCAACATGATGTGGGACCACTTTTGCAGCTATTAGCTTCAACTCTTCTGAGAAGGCTGTCCACAAGGTTGAGGAGTGCGTTTATAGGATCTTTAGGCCATTCTTCCAAAAGCGCATTGGTCAGGTCACACACTGATGTTGGTGGAGAAGGCCTAGCTCTAATTCATCTCAAAGGTGTTCTACGGTGTTTAGGTCAGGACTCTGCAGGCCAGTCAAGTTCATCCAGACTCTGTCCTCAATGTCTTTATGGACATTGCTATGTGTACTGGTGTACAGTCATGTTGGAAGAAGAAGGGCCCGCTCCAAACTGTTCCCACAAAGTTGGGAGCATGGTGCTTTGGTTTCCTGAAGATTTCAAAGTTCCTTTCATTGAAACTAAGGGGCCAAGCTCAACCCCTGAAAAATAACCCCACACCATAATTCCTCCGCCACCAAATTTAACACCCGGCACATTGGAGTCCAAAATGTACCGTTCCCCTGGAAACCTCCAAACCCAGACTGGTCCATTGTCCAGTGGCGTGCCTTACACCACTGCATCCCACGCTTTGTTTTGCCTTTGGTGATGTGTGACTTGGATGCAGCAACTCGGCTATGGAAACCCATGAAGCTCTCTGCACTTATGCTGATCTGAAGGTCACATGAAGGTTGGAGCTCTGCAGCCATCGACTGTGCAGAAAGTCGGGAACCTCTTTGCACTATGAGCTTTAGCATCGGCTGACCCCTCTTTGTCAGTTTACATGTCCTACCACTTGGTAGCTGAGTAGCTGTTGTTCTCAAAGTCTTCCATTTTGTACTGATAGAGTCCAGGCTGGAATTCACTGAGCTCCTGAAGCGGCCCATTCTTTCACAAATGTTTGTAAAAACAGTATGCATGCCTGAGTGATTGATTTTACACACTTGTGGCCAGACCAGGTGATTAGGATGCCTGATTCTGATCATTTGGATGGTCACATTGCTCTTAATAAACAGTATTCCTACAAGGAAAAATGGCTAGAAATAAGACATAATCAGAATATGTTTGTTTTTTGGGTAAGATTTTATAACCATATTAAAAAATCAATTGCATTTTTTTATTCAATATGAAAGTTGTTTTCTTTTTATAATATTTTAAGTATATCATTATGATTAAGTACTGCAACTGATGACAACATTCAATACATTTTAGGCCACTGAATGTTACAATCCCCTATAAGCAAC
>NC_050515.1:24527335-24532185 GCF_002922805.2 Oryzias melastigma | reverse complement strand
GCTTTTAACTAACTTTCAACATCCAAATATTTCAGAAAATCCAGGCCACTCATTTTGAAATCTCATAAAAACTTAGAAAACATAAGAATAATGAAGGAAAAACACTTAATTGCAGTGGGGCTTTTGCTTCCTGACCTTACTGTAATGCTCAGCCACTGGCCATCCTTGTAAACGTTGCAAATTCAGGTTATTTATGTGCTGACTGCTCCAGAGGTTTGGCTAAAAGTTAAACAACTAGATGTCATGTGAGCAGATGTAAATGTCAATGATCCAGTGATTATCAGAACAGTCAGCCAACGCCATACAGCTTGCTGGGGGTCTTTGTGTGGCTCAGAGGTGATGGCACTCATTAGTAGTTTATTGTCCATGTGTGTCTGTGTGTGATTGGACTCTCGTCTTGGAAAAGTTGTCCAAACAGGATTGTACATAGAAGACAGAAAATGTCTGAGGCACCTCTGTTGAGAGAAGGTTAGACAGGAGCGACTTTCTTGACTCCTTTTTAAACCCATATGTGGAGTGGTTTGAATACCTCTTTCAAACAGTCAGCAAATGATCAAACATATTTATTATTATTATTATTATAACCCAAATTCCTCAGCACCATTTTAATAAAAAGGGTGTTTAAATAGGCAGCAAAAGTTGTACATTAACTTTTAAAGTTGCCCTGAAAAACAAAAACCTGTTTAAATCATGAAATTGATGATTAGGAATCTTTACCGACTTTAACATGAACTATTACGCATTCTAGGGATGTGCGATATATTGGTGCCAGTATCACTATCGGTCAATATTAGGATCAATAATAGGGTCCTAGCAGGTTTTGGCCGTTCAAGCAAAACATTCAGTCCCAACTTGTCATTTATGGACGCATGTTTCGGGCCACCTCAACGCCACTTTTTGACATTTAGGGTAACTCCAGATTGTCATTTTTCGACCACATCTGCCTCTTTTGCCGCAACACGTGACATAAAGCAGCTGTTCAGACTGCTGGCTATGTTAAAAACAAAGCTAGTGGACCGCTAACTAACTAAAAACAAAGCCAGCAGACTGCTAGCTATGTTAAACAGATCTAATGGATCGCTTACTAACTAGGTTAAAAACAAAGCTAGTGGGAAGCTAACTTACTATGTGAAAAACAAATCCAGTAGACCACTAACTAACTATGTTAAACACAAATCCAGTAGACTGCCAGCTAACTATGTTAAAAACACATCCAGTAGACTGCTAACTAATTAGGTTAAAAACAAAGCTAGTGGACAGCTAACTATGTTAAAACAGAGCAAATGAACCGCTAACTAACTATGCTAAAAACAAAGCTAGTAGACAACTAACTGTTAAAAAGAAAGCAAGTGGAACTAACTATGTTAAAAGCTAAGCTAGTGGACCGCTAACTATAGTTTAAACGGAAATTGTGGGCCGCTAGATATGTTAAAAACAAAACTAGAGGACTGTAATTTTTTTTTTCTCAAATGCAAAGAACAAATTTCACACATCTAGGTGTCTGACATCTAATGGGACTTTATGTTAAACTTTAAATATGTGCAGCCAACAACAAAATCCAACTTTGGAAGAACTTAAAATATGTCCGGGGAATGCAGCAACGTGTATCTTGGCTGCACGTATTAACTTTGGCCAACATGAATTTTGAAAACTGAAGCAAAGTTTTTACTTATGTTTTGATATTTTTTATTTTGGATGTATGTTTGTACTGTTCTTGGCAATGTGGATGTTGTTGCTTTTCTAATGATGAAAAAAAAAAGGGAATCTCTTATATTTGAGTCATTCTCGACACTTCAGCTGTCAGTCACAGTTGTAGAAAAAATGTTGGTTATTGGTATCGAACAGCTAAAATAATGTCGGCCGATCCCTAATGGATAACCAGAGTGGTTGGGTTGACTTCTCCTGTCTTATTGGTATTCTGACCACAGCCATGAAGTTGTGTTTTACCTGGAAGACTAAACTGAATAAAGAACACCAGATCTTAGAACCGGTAACTATAAATGACTGACTATCACAGCCACTCATAAAGAAATCCTCTGCATATGTGGTGTTTTGGACCCTTAGAAAACGTATCTTCAGACTGAAAACCTTTTTGCAAAACATATTCATTTATAAAAGAGTTTTCACATATGCTCCAATCATATAATTTTGCACTCACAGATACTTTATATGAGGAAAATGTATATTGCATTTGCAGAAAATAACAGATGCAAGCATGCAGCACGCAGACATCCAGAGCACAATTACAGATGTGGGCTCTATATCTGAATTGCAGAATATGATGGAATATTAATCAATCTTGTGAAGTTTTTCTTAAGATAAAAAATAACTTTTATTAATTGTATTATATGTGTCTGGAAGTTTGACGGAATGTTTTTATCTGGTGTGATTTGAAGCTTTAGCCAATCTTCTTCTAGTTCAGCATATTGTTTGCTCAAAAATGGTCTTTTGCACATCTTCCTTTGGCCTTTGTTTTTTTTTAGTTATAATAAGCCTTCTGTTTTCTCCGTCAACTTCAGCAACTTTGTTCTGACCCTTGTCAGGAACACAACTTAGCTGCCTGATTGAATTGTTAGTTTTTGGATTGCTTTTTTATTGGTATGAATACACAGTGATAACTGCGTGGTACAATAGTAGTTTAGGATGCTTTTAGCTGTAACTTTAGCTATAATCCAATTGGAACAGTCCAGTCACAAAAAACGAGCCTCATTCAAAATCTGTAAAGTAACCTTTTTAGTTTGCTTTGAACTCATCTTTATAAGGCCTAAAGCTTTGAAGGGCCTATATCATGCTATTGTTAAGCCTTTCCGAGGAAACTATCTCCATAAACATCATAATATGCTATCTTTAAGCACACTAAAGAGCAATAAGTACGACACCTTGATCTCTGAGGGTCCCCCTTTTGTTCCTTGTGGGATTCGCCCATTTCATGGTTTCAACCTAGAGCTGGTTTCATGAGCGTGTCTGGGTTTCGCCCACGAAAACAAACATGTGAACTTTTGCAAAGATGGATGTGCATATTGAACACATCAAATGGAAGCATTTTGTCTATCACCATTAGATCAGTGGAGGAAATGAGTGAGTGTGTTAGCTTGGGGGGGATGCTGGCAGTGCAGACTCTACCTGGAAGGCGCTGTTCCCACTTGTCTACGTCACATTGTGAGGACCCACTTGTTTTTTTGGATTGGGAAAGGCTGATGCTCAGAGTGCAGAGTTTTAGGAGAATGCTTAGAGTTGCATGGATGGATAAAATACAGTATTGGGGTTGTTTTTCATCAGGAATTAACATTATAACACTTAAAAGCACAAAAAGTTGTTGATTTTGCATGATATAGGCGCTTGTCTTTTAGCTGTTATAAAAAATAACAGTTTATTCATTTTTTTTCTAAGTTTCTATTTCATTTTTGAAAAATTATAGAGTGATAAGTAATTAGCGGCTGTAAGGGTCTGTTGGGTGAGTAGGACTGGAGCATGGGAAACTAGTGTCCGCTTCCGAGGAGATGCAATGAGCCCTACTCATAGTCAGTTAGTCTTTAAATGTTTTTTATGGACAAAATACACTTGGTTCAGGTAATCAGTAGCAACTAGGGCACAAATACCGGTCAGGTGAGTTGTACGATTCAATGAGCAGAACTGGGACACTCTCAAATCTGATGTTAGCAGCAGAAAGCTTCAGGAAGTAAAGATGTGAAAGCATTACTTCACAACATATAACCAAAAATAAGAAATAAACTGCAAACAATTGGTAATTCTCTTGAATATACTGAGTAGTTAATGAAATACAAAAGCAGTAGATAGATATGTGGTTTTAACACTAATCTACAGATACATAAAAACTATGCAGTTCGTATACACCTTCATCAGTGCAGATATTATTGAAGCACTCGAGAGACTGTTCTAGATTTAGTCAATCAAACATGCAAAATCTAAATGACAGAAAAGAAAAGGCACAAATTTGGTTTAGATTGTTTTAAAATCAGACCAATTGAATATCTCAAAGATACAGTTGATTTACCAAAAAACTAGTGCTGGGCGGATCGATCCAAAATATCGATAATACAGATCTCAAGCAGGTATTGGATCAATACCAGCCCGCTGATACCAATATTTACACTCTCGTTTGAAACTTTTTAAAAAAAAAAGGGAACAGTACAAAAAAACATTCATGGTAATTAAAAACAGTTGAGATTTTGAGGTTCCTGTCATATCCACCTCATTTACCAAAAATATCGATATTGGTATTGATATCGGCGATATTGACAGATATTGAATACAAACCCAAATGCTCAGTATCAGCCAGCCCTACCAAAAACCCAATAAGCAATAGTTTTACCAGAGTTTTAGCTCCTGCATTCTTTACACAATTAACGTAACTCCAGAAGATTCTGAAGCAGAGAAAAGCAGCCCTGTGCTCATATGCAACACTTTGCAATGTAGAAGTGCTCACGCAGTCCATGCAAATCAGCTGATACCAATGTTTGTTTGACAGGTGAAGGAGCAGTCTCATGTTTTACAGCATTTTAAACATAACTACACTACTTGATCAAAGCAATAGCTGGTGACGAAACACTTCTGTGATATTAGACAGATATGACTTTGAAATTAGGCCTATATGTTGCACAGGAGGTTTTTGTCCATTAATATTTATCTTCATGCTTATAAAAGCCATTTTTTTAATAACATAAATAAAAACAAATGTTGACTTAAACAGCCTTGATATTAAAATAAATAAGCAAAACACTAACTGTTTTTAATACTTACAACCCCCCTTTTTTTGTTCCGTACCACCATAAAAAAAATAAAACGGCAAAAAACATGCAATAATGATGCAAAATGTACTGTTTTAATAT
>NC_050515.1:24526804-24527030 GCF_002922805.2 Oryzias melastigma | reverse complement strand
AACCGTTTTTTTTTTAAAAAGGAAACAGTACAAAAAAAAAATTTTATGGTAATTAAAAACAATTGAGATTTTGAGGTTCCTGTCACATCCACCACATTTAGAATAAATATCGATATTGGTACTGATATCGGCGATATTGACAGGTATCGGATATATACCCAAATGCTCAGTATCGCCCAGCCCTACCAAAAACCCAATAAGCAGTGTTGGGCATCTCACTTCAAAA
>NC_050515.1:24516520-24526692 GCF_002922805.2 Oryzias melastigma | reverse complement strand
ACTTAAACGGCGTTAGTCCCAACACTGCCAATAAGCAATAGTTGTAGCACAGCTTAACCTTTTAATACGAGAGCTTTATGCTCCTGTGTTGACATTCTTTTGACTTTGATAACCGTTCAATTGTTTACACAATTAACGTAACTCCAGAAGATTCTGAAGCAGAGAAAAGCAGCCCTGTGCTGATATGCAACACTTTGCAATGTAGAAGTGCTCACGCAGTCCATGCAAATCAGCTGATACCAATGTTTGTTTGACAGGCGAAGGAGCAGTCTCATGTTTTACAGCATTTTAAACATAACTGTGCTACTTGATCAAAGCAATAGCTGGTGACGAAACACTTCTGTGATATTAGACAGATATGACTTTGAAATTAGGCCTATATGTAGCACAGGAGGTTTTTGTCCATTAATATTTATCTTCATGCTTATAAAAGCCATTTTTTTAATAACATAAATAAAAACAAATGTTGACTTGAACAGCCTTGATATTAAAATCAATAAGCAAAACACTAACTGTTTCTAATATTTACAAAACCCTTTTTTTGTTACATACCACCATAAAAATAGAAATGGCAAAATAAACATGCAATAATGATGCAAAATGTACCGTTTTAATATGCACATTTCTAATAATTTTTAACCTGCGCTCTTTCATTATATGAAGACAAAAACAAACAAACAAAAAGAAATACTGAGATTTTAACATCCCCTTTAACTTTTACAGGTTGGCTCACTGCTGTCTTTCCCCAGCATCATTGATTTCCCTTTATCAATCCCTTTGTCTTCTTGTTTACAATTAATCTTGATTTTACTCCCCCAAGCAAATGCATATGATGCTGCAGCCGCTCTCTTTAAGTGTTGCTTAGAAGCAGCAGTACATCTTTCTGGATCCCAGCTTTTGTTTGATACCTCATTCTTGATTATTCCCTTCTCACCGTGGCACATTTCCTTTCCTCTTTAATGCATTTTCCATACCTTAATACATTTATTTTCCCTTGGCTGGCTGAAGCATTGGCTGTTTGAACTGCACATATTGATTGTTGGGGGGAATTTGATGCCTGGAGACTTGATGTTCTCCTCCCTTCTTTCCTTTCTCTTCCACCCTCAGGGGAATGTTAAATGGAAACACATTACTATGAATCACACAGCAGGGAGCTCCATGATTGATAGCATTGCTTACCATTTACTAGTCACTGTCTAGAGATAAGCCTTGAATTTATTGAGTATTGGAAATCCTTGCTACTGCTACATGCGGATTAAAGTGAGAAACGGCTCCTGCACCGCCACTGGAGTCACTTGGCAAATGACTTAAGTGGAAAGCAAGGAGTCTATTTATTGTCATATATATATATATAAAACATCATTTCCTCTAATCTGCAATTAACCATGTTGATTTTTGCTAATCTTAATGATAAATCCAAAAGTTTTTGAATGCATTTCTTTTTTTTATTTGAAAATCAGTTTTCTTGGGAAAAAAAAAAATCACAATCACGTTTTTGGACTGTATAGGAAAACTAGAGTGCCACACAGAAATGTCCCAGCTGGAATTATAACCAGGGCCTTCTTGTTGTTACCTGAGACCACAAACCACTCCACCATCAGGCGGCCCTAAATGGACCGTTCCACCTGTCAGTGCTCTACTAAAAGTTTAATTTTGAAATCTATGTTTGATACATTAACAAATAAGAGTCATCTTTCTTGTATTAGAAATACAAAGTCAAAACTGCTAAACCAAGATAGTCAATCAAAACCAGACTAACCAGGCTGTTTGCTTTAGAGGACACATTTCTAAGCTGGTCTTATGAATTAGTGCTCTTAAAAATTGATTAAAATAACAGCTTTCTATAAGCTGTTTCCTCTCTAAATATCTTACAATGTTAATGTTATTTTCTTAAAATTTGTATCAGATTTTCCACACTATTGGGCACACCCTATTATAAGGCTCTCCATCAATAAATGGTCTATTTTTGAACTTGTGTCATATACAAAAACACAGTCCAACACTGCTACACATTAGCATTGTTAGCATTTGTACAATAATGCCCAACCCTGTTAGCAATATGTAAAAATTAAAACTGATTCCGCTAAAACAAATGTTATTATTACCATGCAAACTTTCAACCTTGATAGTATCATGTGGCAAAAACATAGTCCGACACCGCTACACATTAGCCGTGTTAGCGTTTGTACAATAATGCCCAACCCTGTTAGCAACATGTAAAAAAAACAGACTGATTCCACTAAAACAATTGTTACTGTGAGTACACCAACTTCCAACCTTGTTAGTAACATAGAAAAAAAAGTTTGACGACGCTACACGTTAGCCGCATTAGCATTTTTACAATAACACCCCACCTTTTTTGTAACTGAAAAAAATGAAATTTTAATAAAGCGCAGTGTATCTCCCAAAATCACTTTAGCATCAGTAAGCACAACCAGAATTAATCCATATATATATATATAAGCGTGCCTTATAGTTCAGAATATTCGGTTCATGAATGTTGTGTCAAACATTGTCAGCATTTTTCAAAGGGAACTCATGATTGTGTCTGCTGTACTGTAAAGTAAAGCACTACCACCTCAAGGATTAATCAAGATGACTAACGCTTGTTTTTCTTTAAGATGATCAGCAGAGTCAGTCACTGGACATTTATTCAAAGTTTGCTTCCCAGACTACAAAGGCGATGTGGAGATATTTTTTCTCGCTACTTTATGAAGGACAGCCATTAAACAGTCAGCCAATTAACATACAACGGCATCTCGAATCAGCTACTACTCACTCTGCAACTGAAGGATTGCTCTGCACATACAGATAGGAAACAAGTCCGTTTGTGTCAACGTTGAACCGACCCGCCATGTTCTGGGCATTTACTATGATGCATCTTTCATCAGGGAGCAGCACTTCATTCTCTATGACACAAAGGCAAATGAAAGAGTGATTTTTTTTCTCTTCTCTCACAGGTTTATCCTCCTTCCACAGACAGCATGAAGCCAGTGGTAGTAGTTGTGAAGAAGTGGCTAATACTGTCATCCAAAGACAACAGCCAAAGGGTGGTGGTTGTCAGGGTGTTTGAAGGGCCGGGATAAGTCATATTGTAGTCCTTTACTCGTACTCCCAGAGAGACTTATTACAGAAGCAGCCATGGTGAGAGTTGGTAATTATTTGGAGAGAGCTGATATCATGTGTGATACACCAGAGACTGACATCACTGACTGTCTGCTGCAAACCCCCCTTTTGGCTTCTTTTTGGGACATCTCAAAGACAGGATCTGTATCCAAGAAATAAGAAAAATAAAACAAGAATATGTAATTTGATATCAGGAAAAATAAGCAGGACATGTCTACTTGCTGTTTGTGGACCATGAAAACGACTCTTCTTTGACTTATGATTTATTTTCATGTTTTTTTACATTATTTTTGACATTCAATATTTTGTTTCAGTAGAAAATATGTGCAACAATAAGCTGCTGCTTTTAACTTTATATGTTGAAAGTCAAAATTCAATTAGTTAGGAATAGGGTCAGAATTAAAAATATTGATGTTTTGTTTCTGGTGCAAATGTATTATTTCTCATACAGTTTTAATAAAGAATTATCTTAGCCAGTGCCTGGCTAAGATAATTTTAAAGTATAAAGATCAGCTTTATTTTAAAAATATCAAATAAAATGAAATAGTTTTTTAAATGTGTCAATACTCTGTTGTAGTTTAATTGTAATCTCACAGAATGTTAAATTGTAGTTCCTTTGCACCTATTTTTTTTCCTGCTGTTGTTGAAAGAAAACTATCTTTTTTCTGTCTGTAAGGTCACCAAATCAAACTAATCCTCTGTATTTTCAAGTTTATTTAATGCTATATAATGATACATCTTTACATATTTTTACTGAGTTTTGCCAAAATAGTTTAATCTACTTTTTAGTGAGTTGATCTGACAAGATGATAAAAACCAACAAAATACTGAAGATGAGTAAAGCTAAATATAAACTTGTGTAGTTAAATCTAACATCAGATCTCCTTTTGACGTGACGTAATTCCCACAAAAACCTTAAACATTTCTGACTTCCTCGTTTTCTATATCATTATATTGCTCCTCTTTTACCTGTCCATCTATGCGCCCATTCAACTCCCTCTTCTGCTTCATCTTTTGTTCCTGTCCTTGTTGAGTGTGCGCCATTCAGGGTAGCATTTACTAAATTATGAAACTATTCTCAGCATGGCAAATTATTAATGTTCCAAAATGGAAATGGGCTTGTTTCCCATTAGTTCCCTTCCTTCAGAAAGCCCCACGACTGCACCATAGCGGCATTGCTCCAGCGTGAAGCAACCGCAGAGGCTGAAAGAAACATCTTAAGTCCACGCCTGGAGCTTGGGTTATAACTGAATGTACGTGCAGGATTCAGTTGAAGTCACTCAAATGATATGAAATATTGAACAGAAACATATCTGTATTCTTATGTGTTGTTAATATAGGTTTAAACTTTCACAATTATCTTTACGGAGATCACAATCAAACCTGTTCATGTTTTTGAGTTATATTTTTCTGTCCTTATTACTGATAAAGGAAAGTTATGATGATAATAATAACAAAACAAATCAATATCCTGGCTGTGTCTGTCACTCCGTTAGTCCTCCCATTACATTTGCTGTCAGATTCTGTGCAGCTTTCTTTTGAATCTGCCTGCAGCCAGAACAGCAGTGTGAAAGATCTGATCGAGTTAAATCCCATTCATTAGCAGAGCTTATTAGACGTGTGTACGCTGCCATTTAATTCCATTTTATAAGGTTTTGAGAGCAAAAATAGGTTTCACCGTGTCTTGATTTAGCTTAAACCCATAATTAGTTCTTGATGACTGCAGCTTTGTTGCATCACAGCTTTCTCTTGCATTAAGTAATTAAGGCATTGACTTAAGTTTAAAACAAAGCTTTTTGGTAAAAAATACTACAAGAAGTGGGTTTATTCTCACCTGTTTTATCCATGCCAGAAGATTTATGTAATTTCTTCGAGGCTAAAACCTTTTTTTCTCTGTTCTACTTTAAAACTATTATTTATACTTGTCTCATTTTGCATTTTGTAGGTAACTAAAAGAAGCAGTCATCAAAGAGTGAACATAGACTTTAACTCAAAGAAGAGGAAATGCTACGGTCATAAATAAAACTGTTACCATGTGATGGGAAGGCATTGCCACTGTCCAATTTTTTTTTTTTTTTTTTATAAATCATTGACGTGGTCATGAGTGTAGATGGCGGCAGTCAGGCGGCCGACATTACACATTGTCCAGTAAGAACGACTGTTGACCACTTTTGTAAAGGTGTCAATCCCGCTACTGGATTGCCACCACTCGACCTCAAAATGTGCCTGAGTGGCCATTGACTGATGTAAAACTTTTAGACAAAAATCCTCTGTTCGCTGTAAAAGTGTAACTTTTTCCTAAAACCTAAAAACTATCATTTAGGTTGCCACCCAGTGGCATTTTGAGATATGCGACTATAGTGTAAACCACTTGCTGCTGACTTATTTCATCACAAGCTGTTAAACACACACATCCAATAATTCCAACAAGTAGCATTGGCTTCACTATGCCAACAAAATCCCACTTGTGAAAGTATTTCTGAGTGCAAAAATGACATTGTATATTTAAATTTATCTCAGTGCTTCTGTGAAACAGAAGGACATATGAAGGAGGTGATATCTCTCACTTGAAGATGTGAAGTTGATTTATTTTTGCAGTGTTATTAACTTCAATCATTCACAATCCTGAAATTGCCATGAGCTTGAAACTAGTATTGGAGTTTTTTTTTTTTCTTTTTTCAGTCTTAATGTGTTCTATAAATCGTCATAAGTAAAATACAAGTTTTTTTATGCCATACCCTGGAATTTTTTAAATGAATAGCAGATTTCATCAAATCCATTTAATATGGAGACGATTTACAAAAACAGTTTTCCACTTGAGGTTTTCAAGCTTCGCTGGGGGTCAGCGTAGCAATGTAAATTCAACATAAATCAACATTGCAGCAATTACAACATGCAACTTTTTTCATAATTAGAGCTGCTGCAGACTTATGCAAAGTAACAAATGCGATTGGGTTTGGAGTTGTATGCATCTTTCATTAAATATCTGACAGCTGTAACGCTTGAGTCAGTAAATCTTGGTGATCTAACTGCCAACTTACTGTATTTCTCCAGAGTTTAGATAAGAGCATAACACCTAGAGAAGGAATTTTGAGAAGAACTTGATTATCAGAAGAATAGTGATCAAATTTCATTTGACGTCTATTGTGTACGTAACGATCAGGCAGCCAAACACCTATGAATCAGCTGATTTTCTACGTGATTGGAGAGACATTTTGTCGATCCGGCAACAGTTTAAGTAAAATTGTAGTCTTCGTTCAATAGGAACTGCTGTGTGTTATGCTGGATGTTTTCAACTCTAGATCTATGTTCAGGTGGAGGTTTACTTTTTTTTTTTTTTAAGTCCCTCACTGATCATTTTTTTTTCATCTATTTTAAAAGCATTTCCAGTGATCTTTTAGTTATTGTCATACTGTTTTTAGCTACAATTAAAAAACTAGTGTCGTTATGTGATTATTTATGTGTGTGATTAATAATTGTGACCTGTAATGAATTTATCTATTTTAATCATAATTATTTTTAACCTAATATTTGCTGTAAACAGCCGGATTTTGAGATATTTTCATTTAAATTCATGACATTGTGGCAAAGTAAAATATCATATTAATACTTAAAAAATGGCTTTATAAAGTTTTCCTAATATAAAAGAGTTCAAGCCTTTACTTTTACACCAACAAGGAGTAAATTTTTTCAATCTTGAAAAATTGTTACAAAAAAAAAGTTACAAAACACTCAAAAGATGATTTTCATCAGAACGGCCTTTTAAAGTAATCTTTGAAATTTAAAACCAGAAAATTCAAAATGCAAGAAATAAACACCTGATTATAAGTAAAAAAAAAAGAAAGGAAAAAAAACTCACACAACTAAATGTTCTGTATAAAGGAAATCAAAATAATCTTTTACTCTCGTTTTTGTGAATGCTAAAATTAAGACATTTATGACTTTTTGTATCTTATGTCTGAAAATCCTCAACTGTATTTTGTTTTTTCTTTAAGTTTTTTATGGGTTTGAAGCTAAACCTAAAATTTCACAGAAAACAAAATAAGGAGACTTTTTACAATAACTGACAAACAGAGTTTTTAGGCTTTTCAAAGCGATTTGAACAACCTTGAATTGGTTCTTCTCTCCACTCTTCTTTGCACTATTTTGAGCAGTTTTAATTTCAGCAACAATCCATGCCTTCTCCCTCCCTCTCCTTTTGCCATTTCTTCAATATTTTCTTTTATAAAAATCAGCTTTCGAGGCACGGCTCAGCGTAGCAGAGAAACTGGGTCCTGGGCTTCAAATAGCAGCACATCGAGTCTCGGGGGTCTGGAGAGACGAAAGGCCAAGAAGAACACAAACAGGGACACACACACACACACACACAGACAAAGAGAGAGAAAGATAAAGTGAGAGGTAGAGGGTGAATTGTTCATGAAAATTAATATTTGTCATCTGCTGCTGTGGACGGTCCCCCTGTGGACACAAACAGTTTAAAAGGTGTTGGAATCCGTCAGTGAACTCGTCACTGTGTTCCTGTTTTCAGCACTTCATGATGGAATGGAGTGTGGACAATCTTGTGACTTTTTTTCCCACCTCCCCAGATGCATTCTGGGATTGCTGGTTATTTCTCACCTTTTTTTCAGTCCATTAGAAGATATTTATCATTCATTACTAAGCTTAATGTCTTGTAATAGCCTGTTTTTAAAGTAAGAGATGTCAAGAACAAAAACTTTGATAACTATGATAAAAGACGAAGAAGTACCTGTTTCTTCCATCCACTGCAATAAAAAATGAAGAATGTTACAAGTAATACTTTTTGGCCACGATAGTTTCCAAAAACTTTGATCCAGTAAGAAAGTCATTAGTTTTTAATTCTACATCTAGCTGGATAGGTGCACAACCAATTGAAATTGATTTCTCAAGGCTAAAAGAGACAACACCTCAAATTGTCTGGGGGAGCAGAGGTACTAACAGTACAGTACACGAGCATGATGGTGGATTATAAGCAATCGATGTGATCTGTGTTCTATAGAAGGGTAAAAAAAAATTAAGAATGATGAAACAAAAGCAGGAAGGGAACTAATCCAGTTAAACTGGAGCAGACAGTGACTAACTGCTTTACAGAAAGTACAACTAATCAAAAAGAGGCTTGTCAGACTGCCAATGATGTATCCGCAGACTGGATGGGACTGAGCTATCCACAAAGGTGGCTGGAGTCTGGGTCTCCTTGTGCTGGTCCCCAGTCTGGATAAAATACAGGGTAGTGTCAGGATGGCATTTGGTGTAGAATTTTCTGCCAAACTGTCCTCAAGTGTCCACTTTCAGTGCATTTATATGCAAACGCATAAACCTACATTTTGGGGTTTCCGCATTCAAAACTTTAGCATTTGAACGTCCCTGCACAACTTTTTAAGTCTTCTCTCGGGTTCTACTTATAGATTGGGTGTTCATTGATTGCACACCGTTAAATTTGGCGCGGGATTCATGAGATATGCACTGCTTCGACATTTGACATCAAGTCTCTTTTAACTGTATGTGGCGGACATGCGCTAGTAAACACTAGAAAAAGAAATAAGAAGACACTACTTTCTGGTGTTTTTTGCTTGTCCAGTGCTGGTCTGGTGTGAACACTTTGGGCTGAATATGCATTCATGAAGCCTGTTCTTGATCATGCAACACATTGCCTTGTGAATGTACTTCTTGAATTTGACAAAGGACCATACCTACTAAAATCTATCCTTTTACACCCTTCTCCTGTGACTTACTCACTTCTGCTTTAAAAGTTAAGATGGGGTGCAGCACTAAGCAGGTGAACACAAGAGACGATGATCTCAAGCAGCTCAGTGACAGGAAACAAATATTTACTCAGGAAAATAGGCTTAAGTCTAAGGTAGGAAAAGATTTGTCATTACATTTTCAAGCATGCATTGACTAATAATCAATATGTATTCAGCTTTGTTGTTATTTACTGAAACTGTAACACCAAGTAAGTCTTATGATGGAATAAATAATGAATTCAAACCCATTGGATCAATCTATGTTTATTGAAGAGTTCAAGGTCTTATTGTTTTGAACACTAAGTCTTATACAATAGTCTTTCCTATTTCTGCATTGTAAGTGTCAATTTTTAGGTCAACAATCTCAGGCCAAAGGGTTCTTGGACAATTTTTTAAAGACGATTTCTCCTTAAACCTTAAATTTCCTCAATTTGAAGACATTTTTTTGGTCATTTCCAGAAGCAGGTATAACTGGCTAAACTAATAACAGAGCAACACGATCCTTTTCTTTTCTTATGACTGATGCTTGTTTATGCTCCTTTCAGCAGCTGCTGTTATTGCAGGACAGATTTTAAAAAGCACGTTTTCAAAGAAGAGCAGTCTTCCTGTGAGGGTGAGCAGCTGGAATCAAATTCCCTCTAATTGAATCTTTGCATTTTTCTGTGCGCCCTCTGATAACGCAGCTAATTTAACATCAGTCACAGCGTTTCATCCTTAGCCTCCAATCGAGCATCATCTGTTCTAATGTTCAGTCCTGTTGTGGTTTTGTAAAATTTCATTTTAGGCAGCTAAAGCCAGAGACAATGAGATGAAAGGGAGCAAAAATCCAGGAAAAAAGGTTATTTTATTGCAAAAATCTTCTTTTTTTAACACTTTGACGTAATACATGTTGATAAATCTGACTAAAAAAAGCTAAAACGTCCCCTTTCTTAGAGAGAAAAAAATAGCTATAATTGCTAATAACTCTAATTTAAAACATTTTCAGGTAATGGTGCACAATACCTTACAATAAAATGAAAAGATTACTCAGAAAAACCTTTTCATTGAGTTTATTTAAATATAATATTCACTAATAATCTATTAAACCAGTTTTTAGTGAAAGTCCATGATTTCAAATATTTAATTAACCCACATCCACTAATAGAGCAGCTCTAAAACAAAACTAGATCTGTAAAAAAAAACAGGAAAACTTCATTAAAGAGTTTATTGAAAGCTTGGACACTTCAAAAATCTCTTACAAATTTACAATTACTACAGAACTCGGCGGCACGAGTTCTGACGAGG
>NC_050515.1:24514524-24516466 GCF_002922805.2 Oryzias melastigma | reverse complement strand
GCCTGACAATTGTAGGAACATGATGTAGATACAATATGAATTAACATGGTGTCGAAGAAATTAATAAAAGGGTTTGTGTCTGAAAAATGCATATTTTTCTTTAGTATTGCATTCTAAGAAGCAGAATATAAATGCCATGTTGCCACAATACTATTTTTTTTTGTTGCTGTTCTTAATTTGTTCCCTTCAAGAAAAAAGGAAATTCCTTAGTAAATTTTGTGTTGTATTGATTTCTATGTTGTTATTGGCATAATAATGCATAAAATGACTAAAACGTCAGACCAATTACAATCACTTGAGGTACATGATTGATATTAATTTGTGTAATTATTTTAATAAGGATTTTCCCAGCAGTGAACAAAGGATTGGATCTTTTGGAACAAGGGGTAAGAATTCCCATAAACCTAAGGCACTCATGTAACCAATGTACGGTTCTGCTTATTTGAAGAAACATAAAAAAAATATAGGCTATGTCAAAAAATATAAAAAGACTGATCTGAATATCTATCATATTTTTCGGACTGTAACTTGGACTAGAATACAAGTCGCAGTATCCAAGAAGAAAAATCATATGCAAGTTGCACTGAAGTTGCACAGAAATATATTTAAGAAAATAGGGGAACATGAATGGACATTTTATCTTGAAAGGCAAATCATAACACTGAATAGGTGACAATAATGGACTGAATATGTGAACGCTTCACTACCGCAACACATTGATGCTTATTAAAGGTTCATGAAACATAGTCTAGGACATTAACAAGTATATATTATAATATGTTGGCTTAAAGAATAAGCTAACAAGTTGACTAAATCCATTACTTTCTTCATCCTCTTGTTTGAAAAAAAAAAAAAGAATGTCAAGCTCAGTAAGGCTGATTGATGCTTCTTCTATGTTGCTGTCAGTACCAAATACTGATGCTCATGCCTACAGTGCCCTCTAGTGGTTGCTGCTGGTTCTTTTAAAATAAACACATAAGTCGCACCTGTCAGGATGCACTCAGCCATGTCCTCCTCCAACCACCAGGTGGACCCCTCTCCTGACTATTTACCATCTTCAGCACCTTCCTCACTACAACTCCCATCAGCCACTGCTTCAGTCTTCTACATGCACAGCTGATCATCATCATCCTCATCAGAAACACCTGCATTTATATCCACTCCAGACTCAACTTCAGTGTGAAGTCTTGATTCTGTTTACCAGTCAGTTTGAGCAATTCTCCTAGTTTGATTGTGTGTTTTTGACCCACGTCGGTTATCTCGTTCTCCTGCCTCGCCTCTGGGATTTTTGAACTTTCTCTGCCTTTTGACGGCGTCTATGTCTTACCCCTGCTCTGTTCCGTTAAACCGTCTGCACATGGATCCAAATGACTCAGCCACACCTAAGCCAGTGTGGGCAAACACAGATGGGGCCACAATGGAACCAGAGGACAAACCCACTTGGGGCCCACCAATTCAGCCCAAAGGTAAACCATATGGGGCCCGCACTGAAATGTTGGCTGGGTAGTTGTTTAAAAACATAGATTATACACCAATGTTATCATGTTTATATTCAATAGTAACAATGAGGAAATGGATAAAGCGCACCAAAGTCCTAAAAAATGGAAAATACCATGTTTGGTTTGACTTTCTTGCTCCTTTGACACATGGTTTATTTTATTTGAAGGAAACTTATGTGCTGCTGTCAAAGTTAAAGAAGTCAAATGGTTGTACATGGAAAAATTATATTGATTCAATCATTATAATTACTTAAACATACTTTAAATAAAAAATGGCTACAAAAACATACATAAAGTGTATTTTTCTGAACAATGACTTTGCAGCTCTTGCTCGGTTTCGGTTAGTAAAAACTCTGGACTAAATGGCTCTTTCAGAAGTAAAGTTTGGAGACCTCTGCTCTAGACACGGAACTTTATTGAATTAATTAGTTTTAAATGTTTTA
>NC_050515.1:24513605-24514383 GCF_002922805.2 Oryzias melastigma | reverse complement strand
TTGCAGTCTAAAAACAGAGTAAACGTGTCCTTTTGGAGGGATATTAACTGAATAAATAAGAGTTGGGTTTGTTTAGTTTTTCACTCTCTTCTTCTTTGTCAACTTTTTTTGTTTCTTTTTGTATGTTGTTGTTGATAAGCAACAATGAATGAAAGAATTGAAAGCTCTGTAAAATGCTACGAAGTGAAAACCAGTTTTAAGGAGTTTAGCGTTTATCTGAAGAAGCAAATTCTCCGGCCTTAAAAGGTATGCTTTCACTCTTTATTCATAGTTGCGCATTGCAATCAATGACATTTTTCGTTCTTTCTTTTGTAAAGAAAAGGCTTAAAAGCATTCAGAGCTAAAAGTAGTGAAGGAGAACAATTTTCTTTCAAATGACAGAAGGCTTTCCGCAGAAGCAGACAACAGTTTGGTGTGTAATTTTAGAAATTTCTCGCCCTGAAAATGTTCCTGCAGAGAATGTTCTGAGTTGGTGTTCTGGCGATGCGGACAAAGAGCTGCATCTCATGATAGCTTCAACTATAAGGAAGACAGTGGAATAAAAGTAAAGTGATCTTAAGATGAGAGAAAGTTTATTAGCACCATCGTCCTGGAAAGCAAACCAGATGGCAGCTTTCACTGGACTTCTGTGATGAATGAGGGAGCACAGTTTTAAAATTAAAACAAAGAACACAAAAATATGGCTGATTATTTTAACTTTAGATCAGAATGGCTCAACTTTGTTGTAATGTGGAATAAAAATTATTACTAAAGCAAAAAGGTATTAAAATGAAAATAC
>NC_050515.1:24513256-24513486 GCF_002922805.2 Oryzias melastigma | reverse complement strand
GCCACAAAATTTTTTGACATTGGTCAGTGGCTGCCTGGACAGATCTGGAGGTCACGTGACTGGCAAGTAAGTGGCAGGACAGCAGGACTGTGATAATTGCCAGATAGGAGGGTCTCCAAAGTCCCCAATATTATCTGATGACCAGATGTCAATCTGGTGATCCCGGCCACTATGGGTCTAGATGGGAGACGGCATTGATGCTCCACAAAACCCATCATAGAGTTTGTAGC
>NC_050515.1:24509102-24513242 GCF_002922805.2 Oryzias melastigma | reverse complement strand
TTTTACTCTCATTTTAAATGTCATTTCCAGTGCTTCCTCATTTTGGTCCTCCCTCTCTGGGTTGGCTACATCGCCACCTAGCTGTGGTGAAGCGGGACCCTGCCTGTGATGCTGCATCTGGCTGGCTTTGCAGCTGTTCACAGAGAGCAAGGGTAGGGAACCCTGGTCCTCGAGAGCCGCCTTCCTGGATGTTTTCCAGTATACCAGGTAATCAGTCTTGAGTAGGGACTGGTTCAGGTGTGTCCAGCCAATAAGAACATGCCAGAGCAGGGTATATTGGAAAACATGCAGGAAGGTGGCTCTCGAGGACCAGGGTTTCCTACCCCTGACATAGAGGAAGGTCAAAAACTATTAGTGTTTCTAACAACCACTGTATGTGCTCAGCCTATTTTCCCGTTGTTTATTTCCATCAGTTAGGGGGTGGGGGAGAAAGGTGTGAAAGAGGCAGGTCTGGGAGTTGGATTTCCATGCTTGTTTTTTTATCATTTATACTGTTTTGTTTTGGTGTAAAGCACTTTGTGTTTTTTTTTTTAATATGAAAAGTGCTAGATAAATAAGGATTGATTTGAAAATTTGCACATTGACAAAATTCAAATGTATGCTCAAAATTTGAGTTGTGAATGACCAGTGGTGCAGAATGGCTTTTTATACTAGGGGGATGGCGGCCGGTGACACTTTATATGTACTGCCGCCGGCCGGCGATCCTGCTGCCACTGCCCTGTCGCCCAATTTTGGAATGGCGTCACCCCTACTGCCAGCATTTACATTCATGACCACGCTAAAAATAAAAACCAGGTGGCTGCATAAAATCTTAAAGATTCCTCCCATGCCTCCCCATTGTTTGTTGGCAGTTGGATTTGTGACCATAGCATTAGCAGAAGGTAAATGAACTGTCAGAAAAACCCTTAATTTTGTCCAATATAGAATTGATATATAACAATTTACCAGAAAGTTGTAATGGGTTTATGATGTAATATTTTTTAAAACATTATTATCTTCCTTGAGTGATTTAACCGACACTCTTAAAGTTGGCAAACTTCACACCACCTAAAACGACACGTTATAGTTAATTTACTAATTGGGTGCAACAAGAATTTAAATGGGCAAAAATTGTGAGTTGCTATCTGTCCACTTTTATCCACATTTGCCTTTATTACATTTACAAAACAGCATTTTTTTTTTATTTTTTTTTTTTAACGGAGGAACATGCAAAACAGAGCTTGACAGAGATGGAAAAAAAAGAACACTTCTAATGTGATTTATTTCACATGAAAAAAGATCATGATTTCTTTTTTCATGTTCATTTCAGGACTTCTGATGTCAGCCTGCACAACTTAATACATAAAAGGCTGCAGGTGTTTGTTCCTATTTGATCCCCTGCTAATCCTAAACAAACAGCGTGTATCTCTTATTTGTGTGTGGATGCTCTCTTTATTATAGATCTTTGTAGATAAAGGACTTTATTTTTATATCCACTTGGGGAAAAATCCTCTATATTTTATGCAAATGTCTGTTTAAAATGCACCACCGTTTATATCTCTATACTTAGAATATTATTTTTTCTCTAAGAATCTATTTTCTGTCTCCTGATATTTGATAGGTTTGTTTTATATATTTTTTCTATTAAACTTTCAAAGTAGATTATCTTCACCTGTTATTGCACATATCCCCACAAAAATTGAATTCTGTCCTCTGAATTAAACTTACTACTTTAAAGGTAACTATTCAAAAATGCATTACTCATTTTTTTGTATTTCAAAAAAATGAGTTTCTCTCTTGTTTGTATGTAAATGAGTCTTATGTGTTTACCCCTCTGCATATTGTGCAGGTTAAATAATGTTGTAAATCAGACACAATGCAATAAGGTAACTGTCATTCGTGCACACCCAGGTAAAATAAACAACCGATGGGAAAAATAAATAAAGATATAGAAAGACAGTGTTGCTAAAAGTGACAGCTATCTATCCGTGTATAGATAAATCTATTATAAGCTCAGAATTACTTTCATTTCTCTTCTTTTTCTTCTACTACCTGTTGCTTTTGTCAAGCTTCTCAAAAACTAACACCTGAATTTCAACAGCTTGAGTCTTAAATTGCTTCACAATTTGATTTAAAGGAGACATACGGTAACATGATTTATTAGCCTTAAAAATAACATTTACTCAATTTCATGGACCTTTAGTAACGGCTTCCTTTCAGTAATTGGTCCTATTTTAAAGTTCATTTAGCCCACAACACTTTTTTCCCCCCCAATAACATCCTTAACAATCCGTTTTGGGATTCTCCTGAGAGTCAGGTGGACTATTAAGGTCAACCGGTTTCATATTTAACATTAAAATGTCAACCTGTGTTTAATTAAAGCTCATGACATTCAGGGCATTTCTTATTAGATATTATTCATTTTGAGCAAGGCTGTACTATTTTGGGCATTGGGGTGCGCCATGCACCAAGACCAGTGTTTGGTTTATCACTCCAAAAAAAAAAGAACGTAATGTTTTTTTTTCTTTAATCTGTATAAGGGAAATGATTGCACTCAATATTACACCAGATAAAAAGTAATTAGCCATATCACTTTTATTAAATTCTTCAAATTAACCACGTCTCCTCCGAACATGAAACAAATAGCTGTTAGATTGCCATGGTAACCAATAAAAGGGTCAAGTCTGCAATACAATGCATCAAAGGTTGATAAATCCTTGATATTGGCATAGAAACTCATCTGACCTGAAGTAACCAAACCATCTTGAGGGCAAATATCAAATAACAGAGCTCAAATCATGGACATATCAGACGAGTACTAACAAACTCTTCAAATGATGTTCTTTGATATACCATGGATATGTAACAATTGTCCATTCCCAGGTATGTTGATGTTTGGAGTAGGGTCATCTGGACCCCAAAGGACAGTGAACTGAACTTTTTTTCAATGATTTTTGATCTTCACTGGTGTCTGTGGCAGACATGAAATCCTGTCCACCTTCATCCACATTTCTCATCCATTGCCACAGTGCCCATCCAGACCGAGGTAGCACGTTCGTAAGTCGTTAGTTGCTTCTAAGGTGTCTCTCTGGCCCCTTATTGAATATCCACAAATGCCGCACGTACGTGGTGTTCAGGTCATGACGTGACAGATGGACACACGTTTTTACACTACTTAAACCTCCCACTATCCTAGGGAGGTTGACATTGGGTATGGGGTTGTCCCACAAGACGGCGCACTCAACTTTTTTTTTCTCAATGATTTATGATCTTCACTGAGGTCTAGTGTCAGGCATTAAGTCATGTTAACCTTTGTCATGTCATGGGAGGGATAACACATCAATGTAAGGGTGGGGTCATCTGGACCCCACAAGATTGTATGTTGGTTAATGAGTCATAATGTTACTGCCCACTAGTAATGCGTCTCAGTTTAAGCCGTACCTATACTGTGCTCACATGGATTTCTAAGCCACTAAAGATTATCTTTACTCATTAGTAGATGCCATCAGCTGATACTTTGCGCTTACTGCAATAATATTCTACAAAATATTTCAAAACTTGCAGATTGTGGGCAAGTTGTCTGGAGGGGTTTTGACCTAATCATCTGAAGGATACAGTTGGTAACGGGGACCGGTATGGGAGGTTTTCATAGTGTCCACTGAATGTTTAGCTTAAGGTGATCATGCTGAGAAATTAGAGCTCTTTCTCCTGCCTGAACTCCTGACATAATTATAATTATTAGATCATTGTGTTAAATTGCAGATTGGAATAGATTTCCACTGCTTTTATGGCAGACTATTTTAATAGCCGGTATTCAGTGCTAGGGCTGGTGTCGTGACTCTTTTTCTTACTTTATTGCAGATAGTCTTCTGGTAAAAGCAGGTTAAGAGGATCATGGAAAAAGTGTTGCTGCTATACCATATGTGAATTAGAGACACTGGGATAGGCTCCAGTATCCCCATCACTCCAAAACGGAGTGGGGGTTGTGTTGGAAGATGGATGTATGGATACTGTCCTCAGCTTGTACTAGTGTGGTTGTGGTTTCATCAGGTGTGACGGTTGTTTTCTGGGGCTGCGCACTGGCCTGGTGCTTGGCACTGTCGCCTCAAGGTGAGGAGCCCGTTTCACGTCCTCTCCATCCGTGTGTGGGTTTTCTCTGGA
>NC_050515.1:24505258-24508759 GCF_002922805.2 Oryzias melastigma | reverse complement strand
GGTCAGTCAAAATATGCTCCTCCCCTTTCTGAGACAAATATGTCCACCCTGACCACACTGAACGCATTGGAGACCAAGGTCGATGCTCTGTTCACGCATGTATCGCATCGACCTCTGACTTGGGAGGCTGGGAACCATCTTGGAGCGAATTAAGGCTCGACTTGAAGGAAACCCCAAAAATTGGCCTGATCAGTGCACACAAAGCAGCACCTGTACATTCAGCAGGCAGGCAGAAGCTGTGTCTGCCTGCGTCTAAACAATCATCTCTAATCAGGAACCCCAGACCCAAGGGCACACTCCCTTGGACTGAACCAAGGCATGATAAGCAGAGCCTGTTGTCTTGGAAACCTACATTTCTCCCCTCTCCATGACCCTTTCCCTATATTTTTAAAACTTTGGTGACTCTTTTTTTTTTTCTTGGCCCCCTTCGACTGTGCCGTAAAGCGCTGTGCGATGTTGCAAGGCCAATGCAGGCTGGACGTTTGGGAGTCCGTTTGTGTGGACCTTTCGTCTATTCTACTTTCTGAACCCTCCTCATGTGTCTTTTCTGGGTGATTAGCGCTGCCAGATTTGCTTGGCTGCCATTGGGCAAAATGTCATGTATATGTTGTGCATCAATTTCCATTACGATTAAAAAAGTATAATTGATTGATTGATCGACCCACTATTACTTTTACAAAGTCCACCACTTTCAGGCCTTCATCATTCCTGTCCTGTATATAACAATTTACCCATCACTTTAATGTCTCCTCCCTTTTTCGTCCAGCCCTTGTACTATCTCATGGGGTCCAGATGACCCAAGCTTTACATTGATGTGTTATGAAGGTGGACAGGATTTCATGTCTGTGATGGAGACCAGTAAAACTCAAATCTTTGAAGGAAAAAAAAAAAAAAAGTTTAGCGCTCTGTCTGTTGGGTCCAGATGACCCCACTCCCAACATCAACATACCTAGGATAGCACAAGGTATGTTCTGGATCACCTTATCAATCTCCCTACAGAATCCATGCTACTCTACTTGCCATCAGTAAGATCTTAGATTTTCACCAATTTGGATTCTGCTAAGTCAAAATGTGGATGAGCAAGTAAAGTTATCTCCTCAGCAGTCCTCATTATTTTTCTATCTTTTGATCATACATTTTATGTTGTAAGGAATACGTGTTTCTCTTTGAATTATGGATTAACAAAGTTTCTTTTTTGTCTAAGAGACTTTTCATTTCCTTTTGCCAAATCTGTGACATTGACTGTCTGTTGCTGGCAGCTTATTGATGACTTGCTAATGAAAAGCCTATTAAAGACAAGCATATTGATCAAGCAGATGCCTGTTGAGAGTATTATTGCAAAATAGACACAACTGGACACACAATGCTGAGATGCAGCAAGGGTGAGGATGAGGAATACAGCTCATCTTTCCATTCTATGGTTTTAAATTGTCAATTAAATAACTACCGCAACACATAAATAAATGCAATTGCATAAATATCCACATGATGCAGAATCATCCTGGTTCCCCTCTGGAGTGGGAAGTCATTAATTTGGTGTCCAGTCAGCAGCACACTTTCATTAAACAGTCTGTTCACAAAATAAATGCTGCCAGCTCCAACTATACAATGGGTGTTTTTATGTGCCAGTATGAATGAGAATATCTAAATACAATTTTTTATTTATTTTTTTTCTCACAAGAGTCACTTAAGGACAACTGATCTTTGCCTCAACAACTAAACTAAGTCCAAACTGTCTCTATTTCAAACTGTATCATTAAAATTACTTTTTTGGTAACATGCATGCTTGTATGGTAGCATGATTTGTGATTTTCATGAACACATTAAAATGTCCAGGGGTTAAGGAGAAGACAAGATTACATAAATTAAAAGGTTTAAAATGTTATCAGCCAGTGCCTCAACAGCCTCAGAATTCATAGAATGCATTAAACCTCCCTGTATTAGGCTTAGCTTCATTTGTGGCACCTGTGAAATTCCTGGCTTCGCAGGGTAAGCTTGTGGCTTTTTTATTTTTTATTTTTTTGATTGACAGAAACTCTATAATTAGGGCAGCTGTACAGTTTGCAGGATATATAATTTCTATTTTGGTATTATTCGCATTGTTAATTTGAATGGAATGGCATGGAGCTGAATTGGGGCCCCTTAATTTTGAAGAGATGTATTAAATATGGCAACCTTGAGGTCTACCATCCTACTTGGTTTGTTTCTGCCCTACTGCAGAACTTAATGCTGATTAGGTGGAGAAAATCATCCGTGTTCTGATTGATTGAATACGCTCATCGAGATAATCAGCCAGAACCAGAGCATAGTTAGGAAGCAAGTTAGGTGGTAGGACTTGAGGTTTGGTGTTGGACAGCCTACTTTCAAAATTTTTTTCATTTTTGTCTTAAATGAAGTTCACTTTTTCAGTCATATACAACCCTTTGCTCAGACTTTGCTTGACTCTCAACACCAATAAGTTCCATGAATGTCAAACTAATACTTTTCACTTCATCAAATCTTCTGTTCTATTCATGCAAGACCAGGCAGGCACTGTGCTTCATTTTTACAGAGCATGCTGAAATTGTTCAATGCTTTCCAACAAATTTAGGAGCGTGTTTGTGGAAATGTTGAACAATTTAATTTTTTTCCAAAATACTCTTTGTGAAATCCAACATGTTGGACAAGGATCCAATGCTCAGTCTTCCCTGTCCTGATAGTGATTAGTCCGAGTCGCGCCGAGTCTCTGAGTCAAAGGAGTCGCTGAAGATGCTGAAACTTTTTGCGGAAAATGCCAAAAATGCCACAGTTATTTGCAAAATGTCAAATTTGCCATAAGACTGGAAATTAAGCTAAACAATTACTAATGCATGCCAATTTTGTAAAGATATTTAGCGTATTGTTTAAATATGAGTTAAACTCAATTAGCCCAAAAAACCTTGATAGATGCCAAATTAGCTTAAAAAAGCTAGCTTGTTGCTCAAATACTAGCTAAACTCCAAAATAGCCTAAAATTCCTCAGTAAACTAAATTAGTCAAAAATGTTAGCCTGTTGCTAAAATAGAAGCTAAACTCTATATTAGCCTTAAAAAAAACTAGTAGATGACATATTAGCCAAAAATGTTAGACTGTCGCTGAAATACTCAAACTCTAAAATAGCCTTAAAAATCATTGTAGACAATAAATTAGCCAAAAACATTGCCCTGTTGCTAAAACGCCAATTTCTTTTAATTTTACTATAAAAGATGAAAACGCAGCCTGTGAAAATATTTAAAGGCTTGTTGCTAATCTACTTAAAATTAGGAATTTTACAGACTTTCTCATTCATTTCCTATGGGGTATATTTCGCTCAAAAAGCTGAACATTTTGACAGCAAGATTGATGAAATCGCTAAGTGTGATTGAGTTTTCACGTGCTGAAAAATTACAGGAAGGAGCAGAAGAATCACTATAGCATTCACACAATTGGCTAATATTTGAGCAACAAGCTCGTGTTTTTGACTAATTTGGCATCCACTGAAGT
>NC_050515.1:24500978-24504950 GCF_002922805.2 Oryzias melastigma | reverse complement strand
TCCCCTTAAGAGGAAGCTTCAGGGGTTGAACCATACAGGCACATGTGACTGCTTTAGAAATGTATAATTGCAGCCCAGGTACATTTATACCTAGTGTGTGTTGTTCTCTACCTATGAGCTAATCTGAAGGCCATATGAAGTTTTAAAGTCTCCCTCAAAGCCCATCAAATTCTGACAATCCCTCCACTATCTGTACTCTGTCAGTTGCTTCTAGTTGTGTGCAAATGTTGTTATTGGACCTGTTACATAAGTGTTATCCTTTCATAATACCACGCTGAGATTCACAGAGCTCCTCAGAGTGTCCTCTTTTTTGTTTTTTTCCATAGATATTTGTTGAAGCCCAGGTGGATGATTTCCAAGATCAATCCTCACACACTTGAGTTTCTGTGGGTATTTGGGGATTGTAGAGTCCCTGCTCTCCCCTCTCATGACTGTCAAACGATTTCATACTGAAAACAAACTCTATTGCATTTTGTGACTTTCTTAGTTCTCCACTTACAGAAAGTATTTTTGTCTTTGTGCTGGTGACACATGACATTTTGTTACCTAAACCTGTGTTGTTTGAACTGTCAAAGGTGAACTGAAATTTCTTCAACAGCAGCTTTAATATGTTTTTATTAAATTTGAAAAGCCCAAAGCCAAGTTGGCCTTAAGGAAAGGTGGAGCACACAATTGGATTGCAATACACTTTGATAACAAATTAGTAATTTATTTCTAATTGAAAGAGTAAGAGTCAAGACTGAGAAGAAGACAGGTTGTTTGCAAAAAATATTTTTTGAAATGAATGTATTTTTTATTAATTACCAAATTGTCTAACAGTGTTTCGTGACTTTTTTTTTTAAATTTGTCTTTTTTTTCTGCCTCCAGTATCCAAGAATCAAATATTGGCAAAGAGAAAAGTTTCCTAACCCCAATCTCGTCCTCTGGATCCATGCAGCCAAGAAAAAAATTCAGCACTGGCTGCACATATTTAGAAAAGCAACTATGGAGTTTCTAGTGTGTGTACTAAGCAGGTAAGATGAGCTCAGATAGGGAGGATGGGAAGCACCCAATGGGAGAGGGGCTGATAGCAGGCAATTGAACTGAAATACCACCAGGGGACAGTGGCAGCTGTACAGGTGAGCACTGAAGGCAGGCAGGAAGCAGGAACTGTAGACAGGTAAACAAGCTAAAAGTATATGTTTAGACAAGCAGTCTCACAAGTAACCAGAGCGCTTTGTAGGCAGACAGAGTGTCGGGCAAACAGGCGGGCTGCTCTCCCTGTGTGCTCTGGCTTTGCTGCTGACAAATCCCGGCAGTGGCAGCTGCACGGATATAAAAAAAAAAAAAAAAAAAGACCATTAGAAATGGCCCCTATACTCAACTGCCCCCACTTTGACACAAATACAGAGAGAGACTGAGGCAACAGCATGGGTGTTCAACCAACCCAGCTTTCAAGGTTAACATACAACCTGCTAACAGCTCTAAGGCTTTACCTGGATGTGTGAACGTGCAGGCATGCTCTTAATCTTCACATGCTCAGGTCATTAATCACTTTACTTCCAGTTTGACATCTATACCAGCCATGAAACACTCACTCCTGCTCTCAGACAAGTCCTGTAACTGACATACAACCTCTTCCTCACCTCAATCAATAGCTTACAGAAATGAAAGAGTACTTGGTGATTACATCGTTCAGTGATTTCCAGCCCGTGAAGCAGTTTCTGGTTGTGGAAATTAATTTCTTTCTGAGTAACCAAGTGAGGGGGACCAATATTACACATGCAAACGCATAGGTAACCATGCAAACCGCTGCACCAGACCAGCCGTGCGCTTCATGTTCTCAGATGGATCATCCCCCAGAAGCAGCTTTATAGTATCAGAATCATTTATACAGAGGTGAAGATGGGTACGTTTTAATGGGGCATACTTCAGTGTTGGGGACATCTGTCAGAGGGAACAAAAACTAAGCATGAGATTGATTGTAAACATCAGTTTTGAAGTCCTACTATTAAAAAAAAAAAAGTATTTTCTTTAACTGAGTTTGTAACTCTGTTACATTATTGTTTGTCACCTAACATTATCTTAAATTGCTAGCTATAAGGAAAACCGAAAAATGTTTGTGTCAAAATTGACCCCGGGTCAGTTTTGACACGATAAAAGGGTTAGTAAACATTTTATTAAAATGCCATGCTTTTTAGTTTTTCACACAGAGCACAAACGCACCTAAATAGGTTTTCACCAATATTACTGTGAATTTGTCAAGTTCTTGCACTATTAATTCCCAGTTAGCTCATCACAGTTAGCATGTCTTGTCTGGTAGTGCCTCTTGATATTACACTCCTTGAAAACAGCTGCAGTTTCTTGGCATATTTGGGACGCCAAGTTGTGTTTTTAAATAAAATATGATAATTTCCACTTGTCCTGGAAGGAGTTACTGTTCACTTTTCTTTTTTTTTTCCTTTAAATTTCCAGTTGACATTTTAGAAACGAGCTAGAAAGTGTCACATAAGGTAATATAGAAGGTTAAGTAATTTAGTGTATCACAATAAAGAAGTTGTACACATTAGAAAGTGCTGGGGGATAAATAATATTGATGTTCTCGCAGGAGCCTGCAGGCTGGTGGAAATTTGAATGCTGGCCGGACTTTGGAAAAGCCTGTTTTAGAGCTTTAGCTCCAGTGTTAACATTCTTCTGACTACCGTAACTGTTCAATCGTTTACCCAGTTAACGTAATTCCAGTGGGTTCTGAAGCGGAGAAAGGAATCTTTGCTCTGATATGCAACACTTTACACTAGTGAAGTGCTTACGAGGTACTTATGTAATCATCGTAAATCATCTGATTCTGACGCAGAGAAAAGCATGTGCATAAAAGTTCAAAGACGAAACGAAAAGCCGATTTTCTTCCTTTCAGAATCAACTGATTCACATTGATCACTTCAACAATCCAAGAAGTGAGGGTTTTTAGATGTTGGCCGCAACATCTCCGGTGTTAAAGGGTTAAGTTATATTTCCAAATTTCCTTTTCTGTTTTGTCAGCTGTTTGACAGGACAAGTTGATAAAGAAAAAAAAAGTTATCTTTCCATGTGTTCCAGTTGTGTTCTGTTTTCAGGTTTGGTTTCACTGCACAGACACAGCAGTTTTCAATCTTTAATTATTCACAGCTGTTTCTGATTCACTTAATTGCCCCTCTGAGTATTAAAGTTCATGGTTGTAAGTCCGTGTTGGGTCTTTTGTTTATTTGTATTTTTCTTTCTAAATTTACTTCTACTCTTCTCCTTTTGTTTACAGTTTTGTCATGATTAAAGTTGGTTGTTTACACCATTTTTTTTAAGTTTTCTCCCATCCTCTGGATTCGAGTCCTTCACGTCCCAAACGTCACCTTGCGACATTATTCGAGTTCCTGCTCAGCTCAGCTCTTTCACTGAAAACAAGTGCCACTCTTCTATAGCCAGTTATCAGCTTTGCATCTGCATTAGACAAGAGACTGGTTTTATCAAAACAGCTTTAATGAGCCTAATGAGGGTAACTTTACTGTATGGAGAAGAAACAGCTGGCTAGGGAGGAACTGAAGGGAAGAGGAAAGTGCCACGCATTTATGAGAACTTCTGTAAGAGTTGGGAAAAACTTCAAGAAAAAGAAACTTAGATTTATGTTACATAAAGATTGACATATGTGTTTTTTGTAAGGGAGGATCCCTTAATGAGTCAACTTTAGTTTGGTTTTATATGCCACAAGGTTTTTTTTTTTTTTTTGGTAGATTTCAACAAGTTACTTAAATATACATTACTTTGACATACATCAGTAAATGTTTAATTTGTTGACAAATCCCATACATTTTTTTAATTAGATTTCTAGTGTATTGTTTGAAGGAACCTAAAGTTCCCCATTCTCTGCAGTTTGTGTTAAAATATATCATTAATATTTTTCTTGTTGTATTGTCTTGCCGATTTCCATAATCTCACCCTTCCTTTTAACTCTTCCATGTTGTG
>NC_050515.1:24497630-24500824 GCF_002922805.2 Oryzias melastigma | reverse complement strand
TTCTTTGCTCAATGCAAGCTGATAAATTACATCTCTTTGTGCTGGAATGTCAGCTGGTGCATCCAAACGCCTTCCAAAAAATGAAAGGGTTGTCTTCCTTTTGCATTGTTTTTGACATGAAACTCTTCATGTCGTTTGGATGGTAGCAATTAAATCTCAACATCCCTGATTTAGTGACCATTATACCAAAAAAGATGAATAACTAAGTTTCTGAAGAGAAACAGACGCCCACTTAAATTTCAGCAATTTTTAGAGATGTAGCAATGAAAAAAACAAACTCACAGTCAACAAATCTTAATACAAACGTAAATAAAAAAACAAAATACATTAAAAAAAATGTTGGTAAATAAAGGTTTGATTTACAGGGTACAGAATGAGCTGAACCTACCTAGTGTAGGTCTCTGCTACTGTCTACTTATGAAGCCATGGGGGTTTTTGGGTCTGGGATTTCCTGTGACAGTCCCCAGCCCAGATAAAATACAGTGTTGTGTCAGGAAGGGCATCCTCCGTATATGTGAATCAGTGTAACTTGAAGTTTAGGAACTGTTGAGGAAACGGTTGAATGCAGTATTTGGCCAAATCCAACTTCTTCCCCTACTACTATGGCCTCTAAAGGGAGTTATGGGAAAAAGTGGGCATGTCCAAATTCCTTCCCTACTCACTATAGAGTGCATTTGCCATTTTCTAGTGCTGTCTAAATCTATAATTCCAAAATGGAGTCCACTAGAAATTTCCCAGAAGTCTTTGTGGAAAAACTAGCATACATCGGTGCTCACTACATTAGCCAATGGAGACCACAATGCATTGTAGTCAAACAATTTTTGCAAAAAAAAAAAAAAAAAAAAAAAGCACTTTGTTTTTGGTATTTTTTTAGAGAACCATCCACATTCTTATCATCAGAACTCAGTGGAGTCACTAATAGACGTGAAATGTTAAGATTTATTCGGGTTTCACTTAGTGAAATTGATTACATCATATCTGGTGTTTAGCAAAACGAAGAAAAGTAGTGAGCACCGGGTCTGAATTGCTTTTAAAATCCAGGGCACTATATAGTTCCGCACTAGTTTTTTAGTAGTTAGAGATTAGGGTGGGAATTCTGACACAGTGTCTTCAAATTCAAATGTTACTCCAACTAGATGACATCATTAATAGTCGCCAGTCAGCTACGTTAGCACCGAGCTGCTAGCGCTTGGAAATGCAACAAAATCGGTTTTATGACTTTAAAAACGCCATACTAAAACAAGAAGTCATTACTTACATTCAAATCCAAACTTCTGTGGTTCAGGGCACACCCACGAGAAGAAAAGAGCTCTTCCTCTGCGCCCCAACATGGCGAGAAAGATCCTCGCGGCGGATGGATAAAGACCCTTCTACTGCTTAGGTTTTCCCTTCATAAAACTATTTGACATCCCTACCCCTCCAAATGCCCATAAAATTGGAGGGGTAGAGTAAGAATTTGGCCTATATGTTTATTATTATTAATATTTTTATTTTTTACTGCTCTAAATGTTCTTTAAAGACATGGCTTTTACTGTAAAAATAAGTGACATTTAATGGTAATAACCCCAAACGTCCTAACACTAAGAATCCTCACGTTAAACCCACATTTTACATGTCTTGTATTGCTTATCTTCATTTTCCAGTTAGTTTCCTAAGAACCAAGAGTGCGTGTTTCATGGCATTGCCAAAGGGTTTGCACAGAGGGAGCAAGTATTCCCTCAGGAGTGCCCTCTATGTCTAAAGGCTATAAATCCCACTGTGTAACCTAAACCCCCCACCCCAATGACCTTCAGCCACCACTGCCATACCTGAGAATTTACTTCAATTACCTGACCTTCAGCAGAGCTGTTTAATTGCTATGATTTGCTCTAAATCCCAAATGAAACTCTTCAAACATCATTTTTGTTCACTGAGCTGAGGAGTACGTTTCTTTTTAATTTTCTCTTTCAACAATTTTAAAGCTCAAGTCAAGAGGATTTGTTTACTCTTTTATTTATTTGTGCAAAATTGGAGAAGAACACAAGGATGGTTAATTAATTCAATTTTAGTCATTTAAAAAAAATCATTTTTTTTTTCCTCAAGGGGATATTGGAAACACAACTTTAAATTTCATTGCACTTCCCTCGTTCCAATTTGAACTTTAGAAATAATCGTAAGTCAAGCATGCAGACCCATCCATCCATCTGTACATGGCAATGAAGGAAATAGTTTGCCTCAGAGTTAATGATTAGATTTATCTCAGTATAAAAACATATTTTTCAGATTTGAGAAATATTAGCTGTCATATAATATTCAAAAATAGTTGCAAAAGTTTTAGGACAATATTAAGAGTTGTCTATGCCAAAAGATTGGTAGAAATAAAATAAGAAGTATCAAGTGCACAACTCAACATGTTGCAAAGAAACAGTCTAGCTAGTTAAATTAGCAAACATATTTAAATGATTGGTATTTGTTAGCCTATGTCTAAACAATGTTTGCCTCAGGGTTTCTATTTCCGTCACCAGAACAAATGTGCTTCCTTTCGCCTTTTATTGTATCCTGACTCGTCCAATTTGATGATAATTCTAGTTTGTACCTGTCTCTCAGACATGCGAAACATGAATGGTTAGCAGCACCTGCATCCCAGCTAAAATATTTTTGCGTTGTAAAATATACATAGTCTTAATACCCTAAAAACCCTGCCCTAAAAAACATATAGGATTCACAAATATACCTATTAAACAGATGCAATTTAACTAAGAGAACAGTGTTTTGTGCAAGTCGTCATGTTTGTACTCATTTTTACACACCAAAAAATTCAAAGTACAACCTTAGTCTGAGTTAATTAATGTGTAAGCTATATTTATACTGTGAATGTATTTTTTTAAAGTTAATTCAATTCAAACTAAAGTGCAATTAAAAATGAGGATTTCAATTATCTTCATAGTATAAATTTACCTATTTGCTAAAAATAAAAAAAAACAAAGTTTTACCTTTGTCCTGACTAGGGCTGTGGATCGTTACTTAAGTGGCGATCCAATTCGAATCACGGATCAAGCTAAACGAGTCACGAATCAAACCCAGATTGTTACGTTTGTTGCTCTGTGGATGTCTTTTTACTGGATGTATGAAAATTTAAATGATTTGTATTAAATCACCGTCATTTATACCTTTATTTAGAACAAGAGATCAGAATCAACAAAACTGATAAAAAC
>NC_050515.1:24486241-24497550 GCF_002922805.2 Oryzias melastigma | reverse complement strand
AGTAACATAAACAAGAAAAGAATTAACAAAAAAAAATCATTGTCATCAGCATATCAGCGCGGGGCTGCATTTCTCCGCTTCAGAATCACCTGGACGTTACGTTAATAGTGTCAACTGTTGAAGAGTTACCAGAACCAAAAGAATGTAAACGGTGTTGAGGCTGATTCCTTTTTTTCAGAAGTTATGTCAGTGAGCATAACTTGAGTCCCAGTTTTGGAACGGAAAAAAGCTCTCGCTGGTTTTACCATGAAAACCGGAAGCTTCACCGACATGATGGTTTGTTTATTTCTGATGACAGTGCACTGTCTTTTCGCTTTTGTTTTAGTTCATAAACTTAAAATCCAACAGTATTCTGCATTTCAGAACAAAAATACACTACCCCAAGATAATATTTTACTACACTCTACTATATTTATAAAGATCCCAAATCAGCGATGTTGGACGTAAGTATCCGAGCACCCGGATACTCGTTACAGCCCTAGTTCTGATTAAAGTAGGTGATGAATATAGACCAGTGTTTTGCTCCACATCCTGCATGTTTTCCATGTTCTCTTGCTCACACACACCTGATCCAGCTCACGATCCATCTTGCGGAGATTTTACGATCCTGGTCATTAAAGCCAGGTGTGCTTTAAGCAGAGTAGTATACAAAAAAATGCGAGACAGGTGTTGGTTTTGACTGAATACATTTGTGTTTCCTTTTCCTGCATTTATGTACACTGTCCACTGGAGCCATGCTTATAACATTTGTTTTATGATGCTTCTTTAATATATGTACTTGTCTGAATAAGGCTATTTTTAAAGACCTGCTTCAATTAAAATTACATAGATATTAGTACATAGATAATTTCTGAATGAATTTAACTATCATGAGGTTATTGGCTCTTAAAAGGAAAACTCTGCTCACCGCAGGATGACCTGTGAAAAATGATCAGAATAGTCCAGCTAGATTGGACTTTAAGCACAGCAGGAGCACAGCAGTAAAACATTTTGTAGAACTTTGATGTTGTTGCTTCAGTATGGAGATGCTTCACCACAGAGAAGTTCTCTAGGCTTGTCTGGGATCTTGCTGGGTCTTTGTCCTTTGGTGAGTTCTATGTGAGACTTCACCTTCTTCCTACGCTTTAAAACCTGTTGAAGCTTGTGGTGGTCCCAAGATTACCTTCCATGTGGAGGAATTGTGGCATTTTCCAAATGTATCCATTGTCTTTGATTGGTTAAAGCTATAAAAAGAGGGTCAGAAAATTAGAAATGTTATTTCAAATATTTGCTAAAACCGTGTTGGATATTTGGAAAGTAACTTTTTTAAAATGTAAGCTTTTGTTTAACGTGTCCGTATTTGCGGATTCGGCATATTCTCAAATGTCACTGGTCCCTGAACTCCGTGGATAAATGGGTATTACTGCTGTTCTGGTTTGGATTTGGGAAGAGGTGGGCATTATTTTTATTACTGATAGTACCGAATTGGAAAAAAACAAAAGAATCACTTTGGCACCGCGGCTGAATAAAACCTAATCGGTCCCTATCTCTAAGATTGACAAAGATTAAGAAATCATAAGTACAAGCTCCTTTAAGAATTAGTAATTGCACCTCAGCTAAAAGAACTGCTGTTTTAACAATAATACCAATAATAAAACTGTTAGAAAATGTTATTTTGAACCTTTTTGAACCTTGTGTAATGGCCGTCCACTCTGCTGTTCTCATTCGCCATCCTTCCAAATTCCTTTGCTCTCCTCCCTCCCCTCTGTATGAAATGTTCTAGCTCTGCCCCTGACCAGGGAAAGAGAGCAGGTCATCCTGTTCCTACTGCGGAAGGTTTTGTCTTAGAAAAGAACACAAAGCTATTTTTGTTTGTTTTAATAATAAAGATGTCATGTATTGACAGAAATGGGGAAAAAAGAATAATAAGTAACATTATTAAAAAGGCAGTTTTTTTTTCTTCTATGTGGGGAAAAAAGAAAAAAAGGTCTATGGCACTATAGCTGAAGGAAGAAAAAAAAACAGATGGCATGCATAACATATAGACTGTGTTAAACACACCTGGTTTCCATGTGAAAATGCGTATGTATTCTGACATGCATGCAGTCATAAAAGACCACTTTGTGTCAATTTCCCTCTCTACAAGCAGCTCTTCCCCTCCCTAGTCAATTTGACAAATCCATTAGGGACTCATTAGAGACCTTATGAAAAGCAGCTACAGTATTTTTCTCCCGGTGCCGCGGAGTAATATCATAAATAGGAGCGTTGATGGTAATAGCTGTCCTGATGGAGGACAAAGCAGTATATTAGTGTGTGTGAGCTGACGTGTGAAAACTGGTGCCTTTTTATGTCATATTTATCCACACAGAATTCTGATTGATTTTAATAAGACTTTCTCAGCTTTTATTTTATCATATAGAAAAACTTTTAGTTATTGCAGTCTGGCAGTTACCTGCATAACATCAATATGGTTCCCTTTATTTATACATGTGCATCTGGTAATAATTATTTTGGTTATCTATTGATTTAGATATACCTGGAGTAATGAGCAAGGTTGTAGTTGATCCTTTACATTTATTCTGACTGTTTAGCAAGAACATTTATAACTTTATGGTTTATTTGGTACATCCCAGCTTTGCCACAAGCAGAAAATGCACATTAGACAAGCTGACAGGAAGTTCCAGAAGTCAGCTGAGCAGCAATATATTCACAGAGTAAAAGCCTGAAGGTGCGTCTTCCTGCCCCATGATCCAAAGATGGGTCCTCATTTTTATGGCTGACTCCCCCCACAATGTGCCCAACAGAGTCGGGGTTTGGTTATTTTCATCTTTTCCTTTGTGCTTTATTCTTTGCCCTTCAGCACAATGAAAAAGTCAGCATTCCACTCAAATGTGACAAACTTTCAGTTTATTTCATGTCAAATGTGGACGTCCTTAACTTTTTTTTTTTTTAATAAAATGTTTACTACAATGATAAATCAATGACACACCACTATTCAAAAAAAAATCTTAATGTAATATAGTATAAAAGTATAATAAAGCCGTAACTTTGTATAAAAACACTTCATTGGATACACAAGCGGTGTACTAGTAGTGTGTAATCTTTAGAAGGAGACCTTAAAAACATGTGCTACCCTCAGTAATGACTTCTCTCACGCCCAGAGGCTCTATAGAGCTTCAGGGAATTGTTTTCATAATACTTAATTTTTACTCTGTCATCTGACTGGCAGACCTAGATGTCAGAAATGTGTTAGCATGCTAGACATATTTACAGTTGTCACAAACTGGATACCGTCTACCAGAGGGAATAGAATGTAGACGAGTCTGGAACTTTGGCAACCTTGTGTGCAGTCCCATTAGTAACTTGACTGTTGGCTGTCCTATACATTTCCCATCTCACTAGATGAACGCAGATGGTAATTTGCTTTTTTAAAATGTAGTTAAGTGTGTTGGTTCCTAGAAAGAACACGTAATATGGAAGAGATTACATGACAGAAAAGAAAAAAAAAAAAGTTAAAGATTTTTCTTCTTTCAACTTTAAATGTGTGATTGTTTACTATTTACTCTGCTTCTCGTCTGCCTGGTAAAGAAGTTATACCTTACAGTTTTCTATACCACAATCCATCACAATCAAATTACAATTTATTCCTTTATTGATGTATAGTTCCTTCCCCTTTTCCGCAAGTATACTTCTCATCAGTGCGTTAGCTAGTGTCACCTTGATTACACCAGTAGGCACAGATAATTGAATTTAAAAGTCTCATTATACTATTATATTTTTAACCCTAGAACATTTTTGCTATAAAAAGTTACATAATCATTTTCGCCAGGTAATTTTTACCTGATATAATATACCGAATTAAAAGTATTTGTCATAAAAAAAACGGATCAAAATATGACAACACATAATGCATTAGAGTAGTTTTTGTTTTATTTTCAATTGTGGTTAACGTAACAAAATGGAACAAAAAAGGAAGATCCTATAAACATGCTTGATAAATACTGAAAACAGAAGGCACATTATATGGCAGACTTAAAGTCCTTAGTACAATATTCTCATAGTTCTCATTACCTTGAACAAGCATTAAAACACCCATACCATGAATGGGCACAAATCCTTAACTCAAAGTGCAGCAAAAATGAACAAATTTAACTTTAACTTCTTTATTTATTTATTAACCTTTATTTAACCAGGGGTGGATCCCATTGAGATTTAAAACCTCTTTTTCAAGGGAGCCCTATAATGCATTCTGCCATTTCCAGGAAAAAACAAAATACAAAATGCAGTTTGTTGCTGCCAAAGTGACGCCTAGAGGCTGGGAGACATATTAAACATTTCCAGAATGTTTTTGAGCAGTCGGTTTTTAGATAAAATTGTGCACTTCTTTATTTTCCCTGATTTCTCAGTTGTCTACATTATGTTCCTATAAATCAAATGATTTTTTCTTTATGCTTTTCCCGCATTGGGTGGCAATTTGCAGTATGGCACAATACACCACGAAAACAGAAGAATACTGAAAGATTTCCGCTTAGCTTGCATTGCAATTTACAGTATGGTACTTTGCAAAAAGAAATCATTAAAATACTGTATATATTGTTGATGTTTCACAGTAATTTTACATTTTCATTTATTTTTTTTTTTTTTTTTGTAATCAGTTGGAGCCCTCCACATCTGGAATGTTATTGTCTTTGGGTGCACTGCCTGTTTTCCTTACAGAGGCCATATCATGATTTTCTTAAGCCTTTCAGAGTGAACTATCTTCATATACTGTATATGATCATATATTACCTTTGGAACACTAAAAACACATAATTTATGAAATATTAGTTATTATTATGAGATTATTCCTACCTGGAAGCAAAATGACTTGATCGTGAGGCTCTGTGGTGTGGGTGCCACCCATTTTATGATGTCATCCTAGAACCTTCAGCGGCGTGTCTTTGCTTCTCACACAAAAATGAACATCCAACTTTTTTTCAAAGATGGATGCACATACCATATATCTGCTTTAATAGGCCCAGCCATCGCTGCACTGGTTCACAACACAAATGCACACGGCATCTGCTCGACTGTGCCCGACCGGGGGATGGGGTGTGTGGTGGGGGTGTCTTAAAGGAGCCCTGTGTCTAAGTAACATGTTTGACCCAGAATTTGTTGAAGACAGGACACAACTGGAAGATATAAGGCATTCTGCATCTAAAATGAAAGTTTTATGCTGATCACCACTAGCTCTGTGGAGAAATTGGGTGTTGGTGTTAGACTGGCGGTGCTGTCAGAGCAGACTCCTGAAAGGGGCGGTCTCACTAGGTGACTTCAGATTGTGAGGACCTGCTTGTTTTCGTGGCTATGGGAAGGGCTGCTGTTGAGAGCACAGGTTTTTAGAAGCTTACTCAGAAATGCATGAACAGAATGACTACTGCTTTGGGGTTTTTTTATAGTTAAGAACGAACAGTATAATACACAAAAAAGTTCAAAAAGTTGTTTTTTATAGTATGGTCCCTTTAAGACTGGTGTTGATGTAGATTCTTTCTTGTTTCATCAAAACTTCAAAATTCATTTCAGAGAATTAAGATGAGTTGCTGGAGGCGTTGGAGAGCTACGCAAGTGATAAATGCGTACTGATGCAGCTCACAACTGGCAACACAAAGCTTGTCCTTGATTCTTCTGTTTTATTACCTTTTTTCTTTTACTGTATTTACCTTTCAGATAACTTTATTATTTGTGTAATTGCATGTACAAAAGTTTATTTTAAATATTAGCATTCAAAAATAGTATGAAACAGTCACTCATGCTGTTTATTTATCAGCCATGTTATACAGCAGGTGAAAACAAGCAATTATTTGATTATACCGGTGTGAGCTTACAAAGGAATAGAAACCTAATTCATTCATTTTCAAGAGAAAAATCCTTGAATTATCTGTGTTGCTACTTGTAAATCTGTTATGAATTAGCATCACTTCTTTAACAGTTGGAGCAAAATAAATTACAATATATTTTGAGTACTTTACACCTTCTTTGTGTGGGAAAACCGGTTGTAAACTAATTATACTTTCAAAAATGAGTGTCATTAATTTACTTACATCAGGTAACAAAATACAGTGATTGAACAAAAGACCATTCTAAATCAAATTATTTGCAATCAGCAGCATTAATGTTTTTAGGAGCACCAGCTCTGAAGGAACTTGGCTGGAAGGTTGTTCCAAACATCTTGGAGGACAAACCACAGATTTTCAGGTGATGTGGCTTTCTCAAATCCTTCTGTCTCAATGAAAATCCAAAGACACTAGATCCGGGTTTCGAGAGGGCATTACTTCACTAAGTTTTGTTCTTTGGGCTGTATGTTTATGATTATTGTCCTGCTGAAGAGTAAATTTTTCACAAGTCATACTCCTACCTGATAGTATTGCATGATGGAAAAGTACCTGCCTGTATATCTTGGCACTGAGAATACCAATAACTGATCAAATCTCCAATTCCACATATGTAAATGCAGGCCCAACACTTATTATTGTATTGCTCTCCATGCTTTCAATGTCTAGCTGTCTTCTGCTACAGTCAAAAAATTCAAATTTTGACTCATCAGTCCAGACCATCTGCTAACTGTTAGGTACTGATGGTGGTGGACCCAAGATGCAGGGCAACGATGAATTACAGGAGATGTTTCATTGTGATGTAGTAATAGATGAGCAGAGGTTCTGGATGGCTGTAGGTCAGTGGCATCATGAGGGGAAATCCTGGTGGTCCTTGATGAAAGAGTAGTAGAAGTTTGAGATGGTAGAAAGCAAGAAGTCTAAGGTTAAATGTGGCTTGGCAGTAGCTTTTGGTCAGTGTACTCTACTCTAATCATGGGCCAGCATGTACACTTTACATTCCCAGACCTGAATCTTAAAAGGTTGTGGGATGAGGTGATGATCAGCAGGTATCCAGGATCCAATCTTTAGCTAGGTGGGCGCCCTTGACACATGACAAGGTAACATTTTCTGCACTGCAACCTCAATGTTTTCATGCATACTTGAGTCACTGTTTCAATGTCTGAGGTATGGCTTTTCGACTGCAGCTGGAGTTGCTGGCGTTAGACATCTTTCAATTTTGAAGGGTAATACATTTGTCATCAACTGCACTTAGTTTCCTTGGCTGACCCCTGGATCCATAGTTCTCAATGTTGCCCATTTTTTGTGCTTCTTCAAAAAGCTTGAACAGCACATCCTAAACCTCACTCTGTTTTAAAATCTTTGTCTGATAGGGAATTGCAGTAATGAACTACATTGTGTCTCATTTTTGTGCACAATCTTGACATTCCCTAAAACTTTCTATCTCAACCTCTCCGTGTTAGCGACTTTGGCTCTTCCTCATTTAGTTTTAGGACTCCTACACAGCTGTTTCTGTCTAAATTCATTACTGGGTTTCAACCTACATGTGACATTGATGATCATTATTTCCTGACTGATATTACTCATTGATCGTAGACCTGACAATAATCCCACTAAGGTCCTGACTTTTGCAACAGATAATAATTGATGCTGGTTTAAAGGTCAAAGGTAGTAACTCCAAAAAATGGACTTAATAATTTTGAATGATCTGTTGTTTAGTCACTTTGAATTTTGTAAATTAATCCTTTTTCAACAGCATTTTTTCCACACCTCTCTAAACCACCTGTACAATGAAGCAAGGTAAATGATGGGAAATATGGATCAATCATGTTTTTTATTCGTTTATTATTTCAATGCTTTTAGAATCAATATATATACATTTAACAACTACATTGATATATGTCTCAAAATGTATCACATTTTTAACACTTTAACACAATTCAAATAAAACAAAATCGAAATTACACTTCAGTAATGTTTCACTCTTTGCAAGCTTTCTTTATCAAGACAGGGTTAAACCCCGGAAGCCACAAGAACAAATGACCCCCTTTCTAATAGATAAAAGGAATGACTTTTTTTTTCTCAAACTTTCTGTTTACATTTTTAACAGAATGGAGAAAATCAACATTTGAAAAAAAACCTTTTGCATGCATAGAATCTATCTTAAACATGATGTCACTTTCCAGGGCTTTGTGTTAAATTGTTCGGATATGAACACACTTGGTCACACAACATTTAATTGCACTGCATTTTATGCAAAAAACCATTGAACACATAATGACCAGCTAAAACCTTGTAAAAGTCAGTTCCTAAAATGATCAACTGCACTATAAAAATACTAAGAAAGATCTAAGAAAGACAAGTTTCTTCATAAAAGATAAAAAAAAGAATATAAAAAGAAACTCTTACCACATACAGAGTCTCATGAGGGTCAAATAAAACTGGCTGATGCAGTAAAGACAAAGATTGCTAATACCCAGGTGAATTCTGGGACAGACTTAAATGTTCTTTATCTCCATTGGGGACTAGGCTCCTACTTAATGGTGTAGCCTGCTTTGAGTTCCCTCTTAACTCGTCATGTTGTCCTGCAGAGTGGTGGTGGTGGGGTCTTGCTGAACAATTGGTCAGGAAACAGCCTTATGATCAAACACTCTTGTCTGGTGCGAATATCCCTTTATTTATCTGCATCGTTTATTGTACTAGATTCCTTGCATTTGATTTTGATCACACTTGCGTGGCAACATCCCCAAACCGGGCTCAGACTTTCAATCCACTTCTCCGTCTGTGTCTGTCGCATTGCGCTGCAGTAAGTCCTTCTTTTGTTTCTCCCAAGGCCTATTTCATAATTAAGCTCAGTTGCTTCATTCTTGGATCTGAATCTTTGACTCTCCATCAACTACCACCTGACAACCTCATTGTGTAGTTTTCTTTTTTTGTTTACCTTTACTCAGCATTGATCTCCAGTTACTTTCCAGAGCCTCATACTGTACTAATGTTAGCCAATTTTTACGTTAACCAAAACTCAAGTCGGACTGCGTCTCCTGCAGTTTATCCATCTTGTATTCAACAATAAAGACTCCTTTAACTCCATCACACATTGAGTTGCTTGTGTCGGTGTGCTCTTGAATGGTGCTATATCCATTTGTTTGACTCAGAGTTTATACCTTAGTCACAACTGCTCTTGTGCCTAGAGATGGGCTGTCTGCAGGCAAAAAAATGGGTAAACCTGTACGAGGCGCCTAGGTGGCTCATGCAAAATATCAAGGTTATAAACCGGTAAATGGGGGTATAGAGCAAAAATGTTCACGTACATTATTTTCTAAAGTCATACCGCAAGAAAAAGGCTGCAGCAAATACTTAACAAAACAAAAGGTTGTGTAGCCGTCCTATAGGTGTCCTACGTGAATTTACCTGCACATCCCAACGATGCAGCACTTGCATGTTGTCAATAAGTGGCCGATACTTAAACTTCACTAATGAGTAGTGCAGCATAATCACAAGTACGTCATAACTGCGGGCAACTTGCATTATCCTCACAAAAACACAACTTTACCTGGAATTACCTTTAATGCTTCAATAAATCAAATGATTTAATTCAGACTAATGCTAAAGTCGGGTGATACAAAATCTCTGGAACGCAACCTGGAATCACAGAAGCTTTCAGCTGACTGTACAAAAGAAAACCAATTTAGTGGTAATCTGTTAGTACATCTTTGAAACTCCTATTTTGAAATATATGACTGTGAAAAAACAGTCAAGCAACTATTCACCGTTTTAAATTTGCAACAAAGTTGATGAATCCACTTTAAATGATTTGATACCTTCATCACTCATCCATGTTATAAGTTCTTTTTAAACCTTAGACCTCATTTTCTTTTACTCACTCCTCTCAGAGTTCCATTTTCTTTTGTCTCCTATTGACACTGGGATCCTGGGTGTGAGGTTTGTTAATAATTCAGCCTGAAGGATGGATTTTGGTTTTCATTTGCAGAAGAGATGTTTTGCTTCACTGAACAATGTGCCTAGGACCCTGAAGTGTCTTCAGAGGCTGGAATAGGAAAAGCCTTTCCCCTTTAGATGGTAGATGGGCGTTGGAAAAACATGAGCAGGAAGAATGGATAGGAGATGGGAGCAGTGATTTTTAGTTTCTCTTTTTGCATGGCCCGAAAAACGTCCTTGACAAATAGGTAATATTCTCTACAGATGATCTTACTGCTGTGCAGGTACAAAGCACCTGGTGAACACAGGCATTTTTACCACCATCTCTCCTTCTACATTAAAGTGCCTCTGTTAGATTTGTGGGTCATTTTTACTCCATTTCCCCTCTCAATCTTCCTGTTTTTTGGTGTTTCTATTTTTTCCCATTTCCTGACACATTTTCATGTCGTGACACATTGGCATCCATCAGTTCTGAAGGGCAGGGCAATCAGGGAGGCCTGTGTGTGTCATACATTACGGCGCAGAGCTCATTTACTGCCTGAGTTTAACAATATCTGTGTCCTCTGAAAGGTGAGACTATATGAGGGACACATCATAAGTCCTGTGTGTTTCAGATATTGGAAATGTGTGTTGTGCGTGTCGATGTGCCCGTTTGGGTGGAAGAATAAAATAAGACAATATCGGTCCTTCAGACATTCAAACTCACTTTAATTTTTCTGACAAAGGGTAGGGCTTTTTTCATTTTAGCATATTAGCACAAACACGACTAAGTTTTCATATAATGAACAATATGTGGGTTAAGATGAAAACGTATTGATCCTGAGAGAAAATCTGGGTGCCCCTCTTTGGAAACCCAGGAGAATTTTAGGGAAACACTTGGTGATCTATTTGATGTCGATGTGAATCTAGAGATGCACAGTCCACCAATCCAAATCCAGCCTCAAGGTTGTTCTGACACCACAAGTTGGGCGACACATTTTGCTGGCAAACCCATACATATTTCCAACTAAATTCCATTCTTCCAGGATGTATTCAGAGTGGCAAAATCATATGTTTTGGACCTGTTAAAGAACTACAAGGTGGCTTTTGGGATGATGTCATAACAGTGGTAGGCATGTGCCGCGTAAAGAAACGCAGAAAAGCATGTAAGAAGCGTTTTTAGCTGTGTTTAAAACAAACATTCTAACAAGAAAAGACCTGGTAGTAGTGAATTTACAAATTTCCTGTTTGAAAACATGAGAAAGCGGCAGGTGAGGCACCAGCAGCTCGTGCCGACCCTGTGCTCAGGCTGCACCACACACACTGACTGACGCTTGAGCTGACACATGCGCGTTACTAATTGGGCTTTTTTATCATCATAAAACATGCTTTATTTTTTATCTACTTAATTCACTAATTTTGAACCAACTATTTGATTTACATTGATGCCAGTTTGACTCATTTAGTCTTTTTATCTTCTAAAAATGCCCATTAGAAATGCATTAGGTGAGGCACGTAATACAGGTGCATCAAAGCAAAGGG